>NW_027531999.1:8025667-8198188 GCF_008692635.1 Crocuta crocuta | reverse complement strand
AGTTTCTATATTCTGCAGTCATGTATTTCCAACCTACTGTATGCCTGAAACTCTTTGCACTTTGATAGTTTCTGTGGGTCTGGGAGTCCAGTTGCTGGGTAACTATGTGCTGAGTCAGTTCTAGTAGCCTTTGTTTTAGTTCTTAGTTATGGGGCAGGAAGGAAAGAAGCAATTCTGGTTTTACTCCCATCTATCCATTATCTGGAGGATTAGAATTTATCCCTATGGTCCTCCCAGGGAAGTCACACTGTTGAAGTAATAATGGCTACACTTAATATCCAATATTCACAGAGTACTTGCAATGGACAAGCATTGTTCTAAACACACTAGATGTGAAACTAACTCGTTTTGTCCTTACTATCATTTCATAAGGTAAGGACTGTTTTACAGATATGGGAACTGAGCCACAGAGAAGTTAAGTAGATTGCCCAAAGTCACTCAGTAAGTGGAACAGCCTGATTTTGAACCCAGGTATCCTGACTTTAAAATCTGTACTTTTTTTTTTTTAAAGATTTTATTTTTAAGTAGTCTCTACATCTAACGCAGAGCTTAAACCCACAACCCTGAGATCAAGAGTTGCACGATCCACTGACTGAGCTAGCCAGGAACCCCTAGAATCTGCACTTTTAATTATGTGAATCTACTGATAATAAATAGCTATCGTTTATGAAATTCAGGGGATATATAAATCAGACTGGTAGGACTTTAAATGTTTCAGAGTTTTTGCTCACTTTCCTACATTTTTTGAACATGCAACTTGTTCAGCAAAAGGGAGAGCAACCAGTATACATCACCAAGTGCCTGCAGTGCTGTCATTATGTCAGGCAGCTTAAACACATTTTCTCATTCAGCTCTTTGCATAACCCTGTGAAGTAGGTAGGATTATTCTCCCTGCCTTTTCAACTGAGAAAGCTACCCCCAGAGGGTTAATTAGCTACTTCATGGTCACACAGCCCATGAGGAGCAGAGCTGGGACTTAATCCTGGATCTTTCTGACTCCAGGGCCTATATTCTTACCCACAAACTTTCCACTGGAAAAATCATGAACAACAGCTCATTGGGACCTCGCCATTCCTGTAGTCCAGCAACTTGGCATTTCTTCCTCTCACACCAGCGGTGCTTTTGGAATCTGTAGGCTGTGGACTGTCAGCTCACCTTCACTGGCATCTCTCTTAACGTAGCCTTTCTTCTCTGACCCTATGCTTTGGCCTCATGCCAGGCCTCGCGTCATGATTCCTTCCTCGTCTCCCCGTCACACCCTACACTTGCCGTGCCACCTCTAGCCAACCTTGCCAAGGGCACTTCTGTTCTCATGCTCCCTATTAAGTGCCTTTCAGCGACTCTCACCCTGAGGAAGCTCAGCCGGTGTCTGAGGCCTTTGCCATCTGCTGTGTGCATCTCAGCTCAGGGCTGTACCCTGAGCCCTTGCTGTCGTCCTCTGGCCATGTAGGCTTCCTGGCCAACTTTGGTTGCATGGAGCTCCTTGCAGGGCCTGGAGAGGGCCTGCTGTCTCCTGCATCCACGTCTTTGGAAAGCTTTTTCTTCCTTGACAACCCAGAGGATATATTTCAGAACTAATCTGAAGCATTATTTCTCTTCCTCACCCTCTAGGGCAAATGTAACCACTTTTTCAATCATGCCCACATGCTACTCTGTATTTTTGTAATAGCTCTTCAGTAGTATATTTCATTTAGTGGCAGTGGGATTGAAGAACACTCCAGAACCTCAAGTTTTTCCATCATTATATATTTTTTGAATGGCTCTGTGGAAATTCCCCAACATTAGTGTATGTCAAAGTGTATGTCTATGGTCGATGGGCAAATAAAATTATCCTACTATCCAAAAAATGTTGTAATATATAAAACAAATACAGTGCTCTTTGTGTTAGACTATTAAATATTTTTCCCTCCTAGAAGAAGGATGAAAGTCTAACCTACCTTTTAGGTTGCCAGGTGACAGATCCTTTTTTTTCCCCTCAATATTTATTTATTTTTGAGAGTGAGCACGAGCTGGGGAGGGGCCGAGAGAGAGGCGACAGAGGATCCGAAGCAAGCTCTGAGCTGACAGCAGTGAGTCTGATGTGGGGCTCAAACTCATGAACGGTGAGATCATGACCTGAGCTGAAGTTAGACTGCCGCTGACTGAGCCACCCAGGCACCCCAACAGATTCTTATTTACGTGTAGAACCAAATGCAGGAAGCAGGATGTAATCTCCAATTAGCAACAGTGCCCTGAGAAGAACTGAGAAATTGCCTGTGAAAACATCCTGTGGATGATGAAATATACAGAGAAGGTTCTTGTATTTTTCACTTTTACTTCTAATGTGGCTTAGTTTCAATTTATCAGTGATGTCACCATTTGCAGATTAACAGCCTCAGATTCCCTACAGGGGATAATTGTTCTTTAGTACCCAATTTTGTGGTTATTAGTTCTGATCAGTGGTAGGCGTTCTGCTATGTAGATGATGTCAAATAAAAATAATAAAGATGCCACAGGTGGGACTGTGAGGCTGGGAGCTCATCCAGTAATAAGTACCTCTACGTTGCCTTTGCTATTTTTTATCTTTTCTCTGCATTCAGCAAAAATGAGTTTATTTGGGAATACCAGACAAATTACAACCTAGGACATGCAAGCTATGACAAAACCATAGGCAAGTCCCCAGGAGTGTGATTTTTGTTGATTGCTAACAATTAATTTGATGGCAAGAGGCACCATGTCCTGTTGCAACTGCAGTATATGCCTGATAAACAGCACAGGTGTCCTAAATAATTCCTTTTTCTGTTCTTTCTTTATTTAGGCAGATAGAATGCTGTGAAACAGCTGATGAATTCTACAGCACCATGGGGCGCCTTACCCAGGAGATGCTAGAGAATGACCTTCTGGAAAGCCATGAACTCATGCAAGTGAGTGGGCAGCATGGCCCCACCTTGGCTCAGGGAACGCTGGGTGCTGTGGGAACAGGTGGTGCCATGGCAGCCATCTTGGGAAATATGTCTGGCCAGCCATCACATTGAGTTTTTCACTTGACCATGAGCCTATATATAATTTGATAAGAATCTAACTATGTCACAAGAGGAAGGAAGAAATGAATTATGGATATTTGTTATGCTTCCATTCAAGCTGCGTTGCTTAAAACTCATAAAGTGCAATCCAACCTCAAAAAAAACTCCCCAAATTACCAAGTATTTCTTCTAAAGGTGATTCTTAACCTTCAGAAAGGGAGAACTTGTAGGGCAACATATTATTTTGGGGGAGAAATTATTGAGGGCTGAAAAGACAATTCTTTAAAAAACTTTTTAAATGTTTATTTATTTATAGAACAAGTGGGGGAGGGGTGGAGACAGAGGGACAGAGAGAATTTCAAGAAGGCTCTATGCTCAGCATGGAGCTTGAGCATGACTCAATCCCACCACTGTGAAATCATGACCTGAGCTGAAATCAAGAGTCAGATTCTTAACCGACTGAGCCAACCAGGTGCCCACACACCAAAGGAGATTATTCTAATCAGTATTTTGGTTTATTTGTTTTACCCGTATTTTCTACTCATGTTATTATATATTAATCATAATACAGAAAGTCTTGAAGGGTTTTGTTATTATCTAGCATGTTATTATATCTCACTATCATATTCACCAAGGCATTAAAATCAATAGTGAATATAGAAAAAGATAACAGATTTGTTAACGTTGTCTCTTGCATTAGGTTCTATAACATATTTTATCCTTATTCTCCTCTGATTACTGCTGCTTTTCCTGGTTGTTCCCCTTGCCCACTGACCAACCCTGGGTCTTGTCCAAGGTTGCCCTTTGGCCTTAGTTTCTTCTTTCTCTGTGATTTGTCTTCCCTTTTTTTTTGTTTCAGCTTTTACCTTTATCTTGGGTTCTGTGTATGAGGTCATGTTTGGGTGCTGGGCCAAGTCAACAGATTGGAAAACGAAGACTCAGGCCCTGACTTAGGGCTTGAGAAGGGAGGAGTTTCCATTCCTTTGCTCATTTCCTGGCACTTCCAGCTTCTCAGAATCCCTTAGTTTTAGAAAATGTTGGCCACCTGATAGAACTGCCCTGAACATTCATATATTTTATTTCAACTTTGCATTCTCGTCTCTTCTTCCTTCTTTCCTGTCTGTCTCAGAGGAAGAAGGGTTCTGTGTGGTGCTGACGTTGGTGCTGTGATCCTGATTCTTCTCACACATCCTGGGGCCACTGCTTCATCACTCATTCCCTCTCAGAGGGAAAAGTACCTCTTGTTGAACATGGTTCTGTGTACAAAGTCCATGCTTGGCATTTTCCACGTATGAGATCCTTTATGTCCCAGAGAGCTGCCGGATTCATCTGCCCAAGGCAGGACTCTAGGATATGGTCCTTTCTCCCTCGCTCATGAACTTCAATGGCTACTCACTGCCTACAAAACGAAGCATGGGTTTCTCAGTTTATCTAGGGCTCTCAACTGTCCTATCTCCTCCCTTTCATACCCTTGACTGATTCTGGTCAAGTCAAGCTGTCCTCCATGCTCTCAGGAATCCCTGGGAATATGCCCCTTCTGTACCTGTGCCTTCTGTTCAGTCTGTCTCTTCTACTTTCACATGACTAAGCCCTGCCTCCTCATGAAAAGGTCTGGTTCAGATGCCATCTCCTTTGTGAGGCAGCCTCTGATAGTCTCAATGAAAATCATCTCCCATTTGTCTGAATCACTGTGGCATTTTCTTTGTATCTCTCTTGTGAACATTCATCACATTCATTCTACCTTGATTTAAGACTGTATCTTATTTCCTCAGTGATATTAAAATTTTTTTAAATGTTTATTTTTAGAGACAGAGTGCAAGCAGGGCAGGGCAGAGAGAGAGGGAGACACAGAATCAAATCAGGCTCTAGGCTTTGAGCTGTCAGCACAGAGCCCAATGCGGGGCTTGAGCTCACGGACCTCAAGATGATGACCTGAGCTGAAGTTGAATGCTTAACTGAGCCACCCAGGTGCCCCTCAGTGATATTTTTAAGCTCCTTGAGAACAGGGCCTGTGGTTTGCTCATAACCACTTAGCACTTTGCCTTTTACTAGAGCTGCTCAATAAATGTATTACCTCATTAAGCAAACATCATTGGAGAGTTTGCAATTAATTTCCTGCCTTCTCTTTTTCAATAAATATTTGCTGAATTAAACAACACTCATATGGTGGCCCTCCTTCCAGATTCTCTCCGCTCTAATACAATACAATCGGCATTTTGCTGCCAGAGCGATTGTCCACACTTCTTTGGTCATTTCATTGTTCTTCATAATGCCTTCACCACTTCCTTGATATTAACTGCAGTAAATAAAAATGTGTCAGCCTAGTTTTCTAGGCCTTATATTAACTTCTCCAGACATTTTTGAGCATCTCTATCTGTCAAAAGCCTTCCTTGAGGAAATGACTGTCTGGGTTTACCTTTAAAGATGGAGTTCGTCAGGCTCTGTGTATGTATGTGAATACGTGTGGGTGCGTGCACATGCACGTGTGAGATTGGGTGTGTGTATGTTGGAGGCAATGATGCAGAGCAGGAAGGGAAGTCATGGTTGAGAAAGGGGCACAAGGGAAGACATAGCAGTGGAAAACTTTATGGTGTGTGAAGTATTTGGTATTTGGTGTGGGTATGGAGGACCACGACACGTGGTAAGGATTGGACTTGACCCCCTAGGTCAGAGGTTGTGAAATGGTGCTTGTTGGAATTCTAGGGATTCTGTGGAGCCTTTGGAAAGGGAAAAAGAAGACCTGAAACATTTTAAGGAGAGAAGGAAAACGGTCTGAGTTGTGGCCTCTGTCAGATGCAGGGGCAGCTCTGTGAAGGGTGGACTTGAAGGGGTCAAGTCTGATAGCAGGAGCGTGTGAGAGGCGGTGAAGGGTATAAACAAGGATGGAACAGAGACAGTACTTGGGAGGTGAAATTGATGGAACTTGGCCTTGGAAAATGGACACGGAGTGAGGGAGAAAGAAATGGGGAGACAACGGCAACCTACAGGTTTCTGGCTTAGGACAAAGAGCGTAAGTTTATGGGGGGCGGAAGATGGGTTTGTTTGGAGACAGGTTGCATTGAAGGTATCTTCTTGCTGCCCTGATCCTTACCTGTCGAAGGTCTTCCCACTACTTCACAGTGGAACCCACTGCACTGGGCACAGGTCTGTGGCTACCCGGCCTTCTGTCCATGCTCGTTCCTGTGATGGGGCTTGTGGTTCCCTCTGCCACTCTCTGTGCAAAGCGATCTGCCCACCTGGGTCCTACTGAGCCTCTTCTCTCCCCTGCCCCACACAGCCTCTCTTATCTCAGCCCTTATTGACGAGTCTTCCTCCGTATTCTTTCAGTACTTAAGATTTTCGACAACTGATTTAATGCCAGTTACAGATTAACTTCTGTTGTTTGGTGTTTTTTCAAATGTGTTCATCTTATTTCTCTAATGAAGTAGTAAGTTCCTTAATGATAAGGGCCTCCTTTTACTTTGTATCCTCATAACACCTAGAGTAGTGGTTGTTGTTTTTTTTTTAATGTCTTATTTATTTTTGAGAGAGAAAGAGAGTGAGTGTGTGCAACAGGGGAGGGGCAGAGAGAGGGACAAAGGGTCCGAAACAGGTTCTGCATTGACAGCAGCAAGCCCAATTACGGGCTCAAACTTGTGAACCGTGAGATCATGACCTGAGCTGAAGTCAGACACTCAATTAACTGAGCCACCCAGATGCCCTTAGGTTACTGTTAAGAATATACCCAGTTATGGGATGCCTGGTGGCTCAGTTGCTTAAGTGTCTGACTCTTGATTTTGTCTCAGGTCATGATCTGACCTGAGTTGTGGGTCAGGTTGTGGGATCAAGCTCCGAGCCGGGCTCTGTGCTAGTCATGGAGCCAGCTTAAGATTCTCTCTCTCCATTTCCTAATGCCCCTCTCCTGCTTACACTCTCTCCTTTTCTAAAAAATAAAAACAAAGAATACACCCAGTTGTCTGAATACACAGACCCCTAGAACATTAGAACTCGAGGCAGTGGTTTTCACTCTTGACTGTGTATGAGAAATTTCTCCCAGAGTATGTTAGAATGTGGACATTTAACTCATCGGTGGTTCTGATGCAGCTGTGGTTTTTTTTTAATTCTCAAGTTAGTTAACATACAGTGTAGTCTTGGCTTCAGGAGTTGAAACTAGTGATTCATCTCTTACATATGACACCAAGCACTCATCCTAACAAGTGTCCTTAATACCTGGCACCCATTTAACTCATTCCTTCACTCACTTTTCCCTCTCAGTTTCAATCCTCAGTCTTTTTCTCTGTATTTAAGAACCTCTTATGGTTTGCCTCCCTCTCTGTTTTGATCTTATTTTTCCTACCCTTCTCCTGTGATCATCTGTTGACTTTCTCAAATTCCACATAGGAGTGATATATCATATCTGTCTCTCTCTGACCTGATGTAGCTGGTTTTTAAACAACACTTAGGGAAGCACTGGTTTAAAAGAAGCTTAAAGATCAACTAACCTTATTCTGTCACTTAATAGAGAGTGAGCTTGTGGCCAGTTTCTTAGGTTGTCTAGTGGCAGGACTGGGAGCCAAGTCCTTCTCTCCTGGCCGACTTTTTCCTTACCATCCAACACACCGCTTCCACCTTATTCAAAATGTGTCTTTCCCAAAGCTGAAATCCCCTTTAGAAAAATAAGGCAGCATTTTATTTCACTTAAACATTGCCAGAACGAATGAGAGGTATGTCGACATACCATACCATCTTTGTCCTATAGAAATTTCCAGTCTTAGGTATTAGGAGAAAAGAGGACCACCTCTTTACCTTGCTGTAAGAGAATCCTAGAGGGAAAAATCAGGCTGTGGCTTGTTTGATTGGATGCCATTTTAGCGGCTTTTCTTCTGCGGAGGAAAACATCTGGATGGAGATGAACTGAGCCTAATTTTGTACAAGTTATGTTTTCATGTTTTTTGTAAAGCATGTCAGTAATGAAAAAAGAAATACGATTTTTTTTTCTTGGCAGTAGCTAAATATAAATGTCTATTTACGTGTATGTTGGTAGTTTGAATAATAAGTTGACTTACTGTTTTTCCTTGGCAGAATAGAGTGTTACGGAGAGAAATGGTGGATGTCATTTCAAGGCACTCTCTTTTCTTTATTCAATCCTTTAAAAAAAATTAAGTCAGTGGCTGGGATCCAATTATGGTGGGCCATAAATCTGTCAGCAAACCTGAAATGGCTCCAGATGAAAAATGTGGACTACGCGTAAGGTCTTTATTTTTGAGCTGAAAGAGAAGGATTCTCCTTGGTGGTCTTCCCAGTTTCTTTCCATTCTAAGTGCCACACACAAAACCTGATGGGGTTTTTTTTCCTTCTGTAAATCCTATCACTTTTTTTTTTTTTAAATTAACAGTGACTGTTTTTAAAAAGTTGATGGTGTCTGAAAAAGACATTGGGAGAATGCCAATGAAATGGTGGATCTGGATTTCAGTGAGACTTTTGACAAAGTCTCTCATGACTTCCTTGCGGGCAATGGAGAGAAAAATCAGGTGCTGTTAGAAGGGTTTGTAGGTGCTTGGGAAAACCTACCTCAAAGTGCGAATCAGGAATTATTGTTCCCTTGGGGGGAGCTCTCATGTGCTGTGAGGCACGATCAGCCCTCCAGCTGTTCACTGTTTCTATCAGTGATGGTGTGGAAATTACAAGGATGTGGATGCTTGTCCAGTAGATGGATCCTGTTTGATTAATTAGTGCTGTGAAAAACTGAAACTGTCTGCCCTGCAAAATTGTGTGTGCCCATCACTGGAAGGGGTTCAGTGCTGCCTTTGTGACCATCGGTTGGAGAGGCTCTAGAGGGAACTTCTGCTTGGGAAGGAGGTTGAACTAAATTATGTTTCCATCCCATTCTAACCCTAAGATTCTATCAGTGTACCATACTTGACACTAAGGTGATTAGTGAAGTTTTTTTTTCTTGGAATCCATTGTAAATCTCTGATTTACAGCATTGGAAACCTAGAGCTTCTCAGGTACCCTGAGAACTGTGGTGATGTGTGGTGTATATTCATGGCATAAACTCATCTTCAGATGTGAGATCTTCAACTAAGTGAGTGAATATATGTGAAGTGCTATAAACACATTTTTAAAAAATCCAGGAGCACTGATTTCTTCTTTGAAGGACTAAAATAAACGATAAAGGAAGATAGACCAAAAAAAAAAAAAGAAAAAGAAAATGAAAGCACCAGTGCGTCCAGTTTTTTGGGTTTTTTGGTTTTTTGGGTTTTTTTTTGTCAGATGTCTGAAGCAGAGTGGCTCTTGAAGGAGTTTGCTAGGAGCACAGGCCAATTACTCTGGGTCAGGACGTATTTCCCATACCGTTCTTATCAGCTTCCTTCATGAGGCTGGACAAGGGAATATTTTGATAATTTTTTATAAAGCTGGCAAAAATAAAGCATAAGTGAATCTTCAGCTGGTCATCCTACTAATTGTCTTCAAGGAGACATCTTCATTCATAAGGAATTTTGAAATTACTAGCATTAATACTTCCATCTTTAAAAAAAAGTCTTTTTAATGATACTTATTTTTGAGAGAGAAAGAGTGTGCGAGCAGGGGGGAGACAGAGAACAGAGCGAGAGACAGAATCTGAAGCAGGCTCTAGGCTCAGAACTGTCAGCACAGAGCCCGACATGGAGCTCAAACCCATGGGCCACAAGATCATGACCTGAGCCAAAGTTGGACACTTAACCAACTGAGCCACCTAAGCATCCTAATAATTTTATGTTTTAAATTTGAATCTCAATGGTATGGGTTTCTCTTTTTAAATTATTGAGGTATAATTGATATATTATGTTAGTTTTAAACTATAATATCCTTATATATTTAATATGTAATTTTGAAATTCTGGAGGAAGCACAGGTGCTTTTCCCATTTTTATTTATAGATTTTTAACAGCCTATGCTTTACACCCTGTCACTTTTTTCTTTTTTTTTCCTTTAAAAATAACAGCTAACAATTTTCACCTCGATCTCATTCACAGACATTTGAAAAGGTGGTATCTCTGGAGAAAGCTCACAGCTGATCACACGATCATCTACTAGACTTAATGTTGTCCAGATGACATTAAATGTCTATAAAAGTCATCAAACAAAGCTTTGAAAAACAAGCCTTACATATGAGCATCACTGATGAGTTATTGTTAAAGAAATAATTGGGAGCTGTGAATTTCTGAGTTAACCCACTTGTCGGTTCAGCCCAGAGGAAGTCAGACTACCCCCATCTGCCTCTCACATTCACCACTTGGAATACCCAATCCTGGGTGGATTGATTTGAGAAATGAGCATTGTGTTCCTCAGTATTCTTTTGTCTTTCTCTTTTAAAAAGAGGACCTTGAGGGTGTTATGCTGAGTGAAGTAAGTCAGGCAGAGAAGGACAAATATCATATGTTTGCACATATAGAAGGATTAGGAGGAACTTAACGGAGGACCATGGGGGAGAAGAAGGGGAGAAATAGTGGGGGAGAGGGAGAGGGACAAACTGTGACTCTTGAATGCTGAGAACAAACTGAGGACTCATGGGTGTGGAGGGGAGGGGGGGGGTGGGGCNAGGACTCATGGGTGTGGAGGGGGGGGGTGGGCAAGGAGGAGGGCACTTGTGGGGATGATCACTGGGTGTTATATGGAAACCAACTTGACATTAACTATTTGTAAAAAAAAAATAAAATAAAAAATAAGCAGTAAAAATTTGTTTAAAAAGAAAATTAAAATACAAAGAAAAAAAATTTTTTTAATGTTTATTTTTGAGAGATCATGTGTGGGAGAGGGGCAGAGAGAGAGGAAGACACAGAATCCGAAGCAGACTCCAGGCTCTGTGCTGTCAGCACAGAGCCCAATGCGGGGCTCAAACTCATGAGACATGAGATCATGACCTGAGCCGAAGTCTAATGCTGAACAGACTGAGCCACCCAGCTGCGCCCCTCTTTTGTCTTTCTCTAAAGGGGATGTTGAAGTAGAATCTCTCCACCTGCTGTGTGAGGAGCAGAATCTCTTCACACCCAAATCCTAGAACTTTAATGTCTTTCCAGGATTGAAAAGAGTTTAAGGCCATCATTTCAGATGTGGCATTTTTGCTTGTGTTTTTCAGACTGTTTATTCTATGGCTCCATTCCCTTTTCCACAACTGGCAGAGCTGAGGGAAAAATACACCTACAACATTACACCATTCCCAGCCACAGTTAAACCCACCTCGATTTCTGGGTAAGGCTTTTCTTTTCCCCTTGTTTCCATGATAGAAGACTTAGTACCTTAATGTGTTGGTGTAACTTCATATTTGTTAAATCCCAGATATATCTATTCAAAGTAGTTTGGTACCTAAAATCTGAATGTCTCTTTCCCAAAGGTTTTGATTTAAATGAACCTAAGCTGAAGGAATATTTAGGAATATTTTTAATACTTGAAATTATTAAAAAATGTTAAGCATTAAAAATTTTAATAATTAAAATAGTGTAAAACAGGTGCATGAAGAAGCAGATGGGCTAATTTAAAATGTGCAGACCAGAAATTGGCAAATACATATTCTTGTATAGGAATTTAGTGTTTGAAAGCTTAGCATATCAAATCAATAGTGAAAAGTGTATTTAAATGGAAAAAATGAAATAATAAAACTAGCAGAGGAAAGTGTGGAAGAATATCTTTAGTTCTTTGTAATTGGAAAGGCCTTAATAATAGACTCAAAAACACAAGGGAAAAAATAAGTAGTTTAAAACTAATTTTCTGCATGACTGAAAAACAGAGCAAAACAAAACCTTCATGAGCAGGCTCAAAAATATCTGTGTATAAATAGTTGTGATTGCGGTCTCTCATGTGTAAAGTTCCTAGAAATCAATAAGAAAATGGCCATCCCACTGAAACGTGATGAAAGGATGGGGCTTGGTAGTTTATAGAAAAGGTAACATCAGTTGTATAAAGAGAAATGCAGCTAGAACTAGATTCTGACTGTGTTTTTATCTGTCACATTGACCAAAATGCAGAAGGTTGATGTGCATTCTGTTGATGGTGCTTTAGGGAAACGCTCTTGCACACTGCAGGTGTAGTACACAAGATTTGTGGCAGGCAATTTGGCAGTATTTTCCCAGATTACTAGTGTGTGTATCCTTTGACCCAGCAATTCCACCTTTATGACTTATCCCACAAATATATTTGTACACCTGCAAAACATAGCGTGTATAAGGTTATTTATTGCAGCATTGCTTATAATATAGGATTGGAAACCACTCAGGCGTGCATTGTTGGTGCCCGGTTCCATTACATGGGCTACATGCGTACAATACAGCGCAGCTGTAAAATAAGGATGAGTAATCTCTGTGTGTGAATATGGAGAGAGTCTTAGGTAAATAAGCAAGGTGCAGAAGAGTGTATATAGCATGCTAATGCTTATGCAAAAAGAAGAGAACAGTCAGACGATATAGTTATATTTGCTTATCTGTGCATAAAGAAACTGAAGAATGCATTAGAAATTAGTAACAATGTTCACCTTTGGGAATTAGGTAGGGCACAGGCAGAAGTTGGAAAGGGATGGGAGAGAGACTTGTCATATATGTTATATTCGCAGTTATATATAAAATTTAAACCATAAGACTATCACTTATTTTTTTTAAATGCCACAATTTTCTTTAATATTTCTTTTTTTTTTTTTTTTTAACATTTTCCAAGACGACATGGTAAGGTCAGAGACAGTGATGAAGAGAATGACCCTGACGATGAGGATGCTATCGCTAATGCAGTGGGGTGCCTTGGACCCTTCAGCGGGCTTCTGGCCCCTGAACTGCAGAAGTACCAGAAGCAAATTAAAGGTAAAGAGGTGGCTTTCTGTTTAGATGATCTCAATGTGTTGTTGGTTCACTTAGCAAAGGTATTATTGTGTCCGATAAGTGACTCTTGTTTCCTGACCTAATCACCTTGCTGAAGGTGCCTAAAGGCCTTTACTGAAAGTGCTTACTGTGCTACTCTATCATGTAGTAGCATCTCTCTGTTGTGGGTTGCTCACATCATACCTGTATCTTTTCCTTATGTGTTTTGCCTCCAGTTTATCTGATTCCACATTGTACACTCAGTTCCTTAGCCTGAAACCTGGCAAGTAATAGATGCTTACCACATTCTGTTTTGAGTTTAATTGATAGAGACTGGCTTCTTTTCCTCTATAGAAATAACCCTCTAAATCTAAAGCATTATGGTAGCCTCTCCTTGAATTTGAGCGATTAGAAACTCATTATCTCATAAGACGTTCTGCTGGATCCCTCTGCCTAGCCCATGGTTTCTAGTTGTGAGAAGATAATCTCCACCTACCAGTTCTTTTAATAGTTCTTTTGAACAAGAGAGAGCCAGTCTACTCCCTCTTCTATTGGAGGTCTCTTCAAATCTTTGAGGACATCCATCATGTCCCCCAAATCCTTGTCTAAGATCCAAGATCAAAACTTTTCAGAAGGTATGACTTCCAGAACTTTTAATATTCTATATATTCACCTTTTCATGGCCTGCAGTTTGGTGGTGTCCCTCTTAAAAGGTGGTGCTCTGAATTGGATGCTATGCTACACTTGTTTTTTTTTCTTTTTTTTTTTACAAATAGTTTATTGTCAAATTAGTTTCCACATAACACTCAGTGCTCATCCCCACAAGTGTCCTCCATGCCCATCCCTCCTTCCCCCCATACACTTGGTTTTTTTTCTTGTGGAGAATGGACTGCCTGGGGTCTGGACGCCATCGATGTAACAAATTTTTTTTTTATAGTTTTTTTTTTTTTTTTGAGAGAGAAGGACAGACAGCATGGGTGGGGGAGGGGCAGAAAGAGAGGAAGACCCAGAATCCCAAGTAAGCTCCAGGCTTCAAGCTGTCAGCACTGAGCCTGACACGGGGCTTGACCCATGAACCATGAGATCATAATCTGAGCCGAAGTCAGACACTTACCCCACTGAGCCACTGCCCCTTAATTTTCTTTTCCTTAAAAATGTGTTTCCAGTAAAAAAGGAAGTAAATTTGTCTGATGTTTAGGCTTTATCTGAATAACAGTTTGAGCAGATGCTATGGTAGTTGAAATTCCCTGCTAATTATTTTTGTAGAAGTGGGTCCCAGGCTGTTTTACATACTGTGCTAGAAAAGCCTGTGTACTGTGTGTGTACTCTCACACAGTGCTTATTTCTACTTAGATGTAATCTCGATTTTGTTTAAGGGACACATCTGATAGTTGTGGTGTCACAGGAGCAGAAACCACATCAGAGGCAGGAAATGTTTGTTAAATGAAAAAAATAGCCATTCATTTCTAGTGATGCTGTGATTCGAAGTCTTGATTTTTTATTAATGTTTATTCATTTTTGAGCGAGAGAGAGTGAGCGAGAGAGAGAGAGCGCGAGCAAGCACAAGCAGGGGAGGGTTAGAGAGAGACACACACACAGAATCCAAAGCAGGTTCTAGGCTCTGAGCTGTCAGCACAGAGCCCGGTGGTGGGGCTCAAACTCACAAACTATGAGATCATGACCTGAGCCAAAGTCAGATGCCTAACTGACTGAGTCACCCAGGTGCCCCAAAGTCTTGATAATAATATAGAATGTGTTGCTATTTGTAACTTAGGAAAAACTCACTTTTAATGACAGACTAAACTCTACAAACAATAAATTCCTTATAAATCCTCATGCAGTTATATGCAAATCTGTAAACTGACTTTAGGCACCTGGAGGTATATTTGCCTAAGAGAATTTTAGAAGATGGCAGTGATGTTTATGTGGAAACAGTTGTTCTTATGTCTATAGAATGAACAAAATGGCAATAAAATCCACACAGCTCTTTTCAGACCCACAGTGAGGCTGATCAGAAAATACAGAGCTGTTTTCAGGACCAAATGAAAACCAGTATGACAAACTATAGCGTGTGTGTGCATGCGTGTGCATGTGAGTGTGTGTGTGTGTGTGTGTGTGGTTAGAATTCCTTGGAGTTTAAGACACTACACCGGGGCATACTGTAATCTTTCTCCCCATGTCCGTGTCTCTCTCCTCTGGAGTGCAGAACCGAATGAAGAGCAGAGTCTGCGGTCTAATAACATTGCGGAGCTGAGTCCAGGAGCCATCAACTCCTGTCGAAGTGAGTACCACGCAGCTTTCAACAGTATGATGATGGAGCGCATGACCACAGATATCAACGCGCTGAAGCGGCAGTATTCTCGGATTAAGAAGAAGCAGCAGCAGCAGGTTCATCAGGTGTATATCCGGGCAGGTAATGTGATTCTTTGTTTGTTTGAATCAATTTCCCCTCTGTGTCCGCTTGTGAAGCAAAGAACCACATTCCTAGGATCCCCTCGGTGTTGCAACTGTGGAGCTCACACCTGCAGACACTGCCTGCATGAGGCAATGGCCTATTTAGCATCTCTTTTCTTATTTCATCAGGCTCTGCGGAAGAAAGAGGCCATGGGTCCCTTTTAGGTACCAAGAACCAGGCACTTGATGGTATTAAGCTCGTCTTTGCTATGTGTGCTTGTGGAGAGGGGTTGACAAATGATGAAAATGTTGCAAAAGCCATGCAGTCCTTGGACTTGAGACATTTTGGAGCTCTTGCCTCCTAAATTTTAGCCATTTGAAAATGGAATCTATTCATCTGTGCACTTGTAAACTAAGCTATCCACTAGTCATTTCGGTAGTAATATAACAGAGGTTGTGATCAGACAAAAAGGAATAAACCATTCCTGTGCCTCCCTGATGGCTTAGTGGGGTCTTGGGGATCTGCTGAGAAGAGCAAAATTGGATTGAGGTTGGAAATGCTCTTTCCCAAGGACTGTCCAGCTTCTTTTTTTTTTTTTTTAATTTTCTTTTTAAATTCCAAAAATCCCAGTGAACAGTCTGCTTTATTTAATACATGCTGATTTGGGAAGTGGTTTGTCTTGTTCTATGTGAAATCCTAATGATAATGATGCCTGTCCAGTGTTAATCAAAACATGAAGCTGACTTGTGAGCACGTGACTGATCTTGCACAAAATCTGTACTTACCTTCCACCTATGGAGGAGAAGTGGGTAACTTCCAGAAGATTTTTACTTTAACTTGAATTAAGAGGGCGATCACAAAAGAAACAACTGAAGCATTTTAATTTTAAAAATATTGGCTCAAACATATCCTCGTTTTTGTCCTTAAAACAAATAAATGAAGCAAGTAAGGATGGATATGCTTCTGTCATTTTTAAAAGATGAGGAAATGTTGAATCAGGAAGGTTTAGCAGGGCTATATAGCAATGGCAGGTGGTCAGGCCAAGGGCTATACCTTTGTGTTCTGATTCTTTACATAGTCCCTTTTCCATCTGAACCCTACACATCTGTGGGTGCGATGGTGAACAGTTGTTAGGGGGTATTATTAAATCAGCCTGGTGTCTTGTACTGTAGCTAGGGGTCAGTAAACTGTATTCCACAGGCCACATCCTGCTAGCTGCCTGTTTTTATAAATAAAGGTTTATTGGAACACAGGCATGCCCACTTATTTACATATTGTCTGTGGCTGCTTTTGCACTACAAAGTCTAAAATATTTACAGTCAGGTCCTTTACAGGAAAAGTTTGCTGACTCTTATCTGGATCATGGTTTGTGTGGTTCCTTTTAGGCAGAGATTGTTACTCAAAGGCAAAGTTCTAGAGCATTGCTTCTGAAGCTTCTGTGTGCATATAAATCACTTGGGGATCTGTTAAAATGCATAATCTGTTTTAGCAGCTTTGGGGTGGGGCTGAGATTATGCATTTCCAACAAGCTCCTGGGTGATGCCAGTGCTGCTGGGTAGGGATCACACTTTGAGTAGCTTTTAGAAGAGATGCTCTAAGATAGGATTAGCAGTGTAGTGGAGAGGGTGCACTTGACCTCAGCTTCTGAGATGTAAAGTAAGGTGGTGAGGATGGCGGTTGAGGTACCAGCTTCCCAGGTTAGGGAGGACGGGAAGTTAGGGCCTTTTGGACCTGGTGGCTTCTGTTTTTGTGGAGAAATTGGAGGAAATGTTTGCTTGGGAATATGCTGGGGGAATAAGGCAGGAGCATGTAGAAAGTAATGAAGATTTGGGTAGGTCATTGAACAGAACAGAAGGAAGAGGGAAAGAAAAGGAGGGTTCAGTGGCTTTGAGGACCCAACAAAATAGGAAGTTATGAATCTGAAGGGCCCTCAGTCCACATGTCTGTGTGATTTTTTTCCATCCTTTTTGGAAAAGATAAAAATCCTGGGTTGGGGTTTTGCCAGGCATAAAGATAGGGATGTCGAGAATGTGTGGTTATCGGTGAGGCAGCATCCCGCTGATCAGCCACACATCTAGCCAGGTGAGTGGTGTAAGTGACTCACAGATAGACGAGGGGTTATGGGAGGTTGGGAAGATCAAAGAATCCAAGTCTCTGGTTCAGTGCCGTATTTAGTTATATTGAGAGCCTGAGAGCTAGAAGAGCCAAAGAGAAGAATCAGAGACTTAAAATATTTTTCAGGTAAGGTAGATCTGGGTGATGAGGTTTCGGATAGAACTGGGGAGGCTGAGGAAGTATGCGGATGGGTCAGTGAGAGAAACAGTCAGGTCACTGAGGGAGGTACTAGGATATAGGGTGGAGAGGGGCCCATAGTCAGCGTTTTCAGTAAACCCTGGAGTGTGACCCGAGGTAGATGACAGCAGTCGAGAAGCCTAGAAGCGAGCTCAGGCGTGTCAGGAGGAAGGGATGCTCACCCAGAGATGGTAGGGCCTTCTCCCTGCTGCTTCTGCCTGCCGTCGTCATGCCTGGGGCTGTGTGTGTTTGAGCGTCATCTGAAATAGACGCTTGGTCATAGCCACCGGAAAGGAATACTGTCAACAGTGCCCTCCAAGAGAGCACGGCTTTGGTGCTTTCCAGTTTTCAGTTTGCTTCCAAAGTCCATTGAGGACACAGGAATGGGACCAGGTGTCAGGAGCAGCAATCTCCCTGCATTTCCACCACCTTCTTATCACCTCTGTCATTCTGCCGTCTCTCACCTTTATAATACGCAGTGTGTTCTTTTCCTACCCCTTAGAAGCTAACAGCTGATCGTCCATATGGTCGTAGTGTTTGACTTATTTTTAGAACAGTCTTCTAAGGTTTTCTAGATACAGGACCTCTGAGGTGGTTTCTCAGAGACAAAAACTCTCAGTAGGAAACAGCAGGGTATCTGCACTTTAGTAATGAGGCGCCAGAGTCTGCTTCTTTTTGTATCCTCAGCCTCTTGTCTCCTTCTTTTGGAAAAGGAAGGAACAGGTACCCCAGGCTCTAGGGTTGAATTCAGTTTCTGTTACCTTCAGTCACATGACTCCGCAAAACCTGGCAGATCCGTGGTTGGGGTGGAGATGTGGTGACAGCCTCTGTGTGATTCCTGTTCTGTGATGGATGGTTTTTCTGTGGTCCGTTTCACACAACCTTTCAACATTTCTTTCAGATAAAGGGCCAGTGACCAGCATTCTCCCATCTCAGGTAAACAACTCTCCGGTCATAAACCACCTTCTTTTAGGAAAGAAGATGAAGATGTCAAACAGACCTGCCAAGAATGCGGTCATCCACATTCCCGGGCACACAGGAGGCAGAACGTCTCCTGTCCCCTATGAAGACCTCAAGGCGAAGCTCAATTCTCCGTGGCGAACTCACATCCGAGTCCACAAGAAGAACATGACGAGGACCAAGAGTCAGCCGGGCTGCGGTGACACTGTTGGGCTGATAGACGCGCAGAACGAGGGCCGCAAGACTAAGAGCCCGGGGGCCGCCGAGCTCTCCTCCAGCCGAGCAGCGGCAGCGGGGGGAGACGGCGGCAGCTCTGAAGGCGGCGCGGGGAGGACAATCGAAGGGCAGTCGCCGGAGCCCGTGTTTGGGGATGCCGACGCCGATGTGTCTGCGGTCCAGGTGAAGCTAGAAGCCTTGGAACTGAACCAGAGGGAGGCACCTGCTGACCCTGAGCCCACAGTGCACGCGCCCTGCCAGCGGCACTTCCCGGAGCCGCCTGAGACCCCCGGGGGAAACAGAGCCACCAGCAAACCTCCCCAGGGCGGCCACCTGAAAGCGCCCATCTTTAGCCCTTTCCCCAGCGTCAAACCACTGCGCAAGTCAGCCACTGCCAGGAATTTGGGATTATATGGCCCTACAGAGAGAACCCCAACCGTGCACTTTCCTCACATGAGCAGGGGCTTCAGCAAACCCAGCGGTGGAAACAGTGGCACTAAGAAACGATGATGGCCCTCAGGAGCTTTGAACATAGCTGCGCCTTCCTGTGGTGTGGTCTAAGGGTTTCCAGCTGAGTGGCTCCAAAAGAGTGTTAATTGTCCAGTGAAAATGAATAGAGAGGTTCAGAGATGAGCACCAGTCTGTGAACACGGGCAAGGAAATTTTCTGGTGGGAGCCAGGATGGGGATGTTTTCCCTGCCCACTGCTAACCGGTCCAGTGAATTCTTGTGGCAGAATAAATATGGTAGCTTTGTAGTGTGAAGTTTCCCCTATTTTTCATTGTGAGTTGTTTAGAAAAGACTGTGTATCTAGACCGTTAACCCCTCTCCCTTCTTCCTGTTCTGAGGGCCACCAGGGTCCTGTGACAACACCACCACCCCCCCCCCGCCCCCAACCTTCTGGTTTTCCGGGCGTTAGCGATACTCAAGCATGCACACACTAGCTTGCTAGAAGAGAAACTGTACAAAGGAAGTAAGTTTCTTCGTTGCAAAAAACTTCCTGATTCCCTCTTCCTGCCCCTCTGGGGGACTGTGTGTGTGTGTGTGTGTGTCTCCAGTGGTTTCTCTCAGCCAGTCTCAAGATTGTTTTCTTATTCTAGTGCTAAAGTGCAGGAGAAAAATGTAGATAGCCTTAGTTTCCATTTCTGCCTGCAAAATGAAGAAAACTCTTTATCTGCTGAAATTTAGGTTAATCCACCAATTTGAAGATCTTATCCAGAGAACACACATGCATTAAGCAATCACTCTGAACGGCCTGCCGATTCCGCTAAGCTTTCCCCACGGTTCATTTTTCTCCTCTTAAGAAGAGTTATGGTCCTCAGTGTTGGGATGACTTGATGGCCTCTCCATGGAGCATGTCCTGTATCCTCCGCCGGGCAGCTCACTTACTTACCAGCTCTTCATGGCAGATGCAGCGAGGCTCCATCATGGCTCGAGCCATGTTCACGGCTGCTGCTCGGAAGCCAGAACACAGCACCTGCAATTCTGTTACTTGAATTTTGTGCTTTTTTGATTAGAGTACTTTGTTGAGTACTTTTGTTACTTGAACACTTGCCTTCTTGGAGAAGGCATTAGTACTTTGTAGCTCTCTCTTACCCACTTCTGTCCTGGTCCCAGCGGGTCAGAGACAGACCTGTTACTTCCACTATGCAGATGGGAACTCTGAGCCACACGGAGGTGAAGTAGCATTGCAGATACCCAAGGTAAATACTCTCGGTATTCCATGTGACTTGGTCACCTCTCCTCCAGTGCAATAGGCAGGTTTAAATGCTCTTTGTACACAGATGCATTGGCTATATCGGTTCTAAAAACCAAGACTGGAAGCCATTCACTGGACTCCCTCCCGACTCAGAGGACCTTTCTCCAGATGTTACAGAGTCTTGTGATGGCGTTTCACAAAACCAGCTCTATTCTTACCCAAAAAGGTAGTTCATTTAAAAATGCTTCATGCAGCTGTCATTTTTCAGAACAAAGGCTCACTCCTCAATTCCTTTCTCTTACTGTCATCCGAAGAATAGACTCAGCGTCTTTATCCTCGTCTCAAAAGACCTTGGCCATGCCTGCAGGCACATTGTTGATGCAGTCAATGTTCATTTGAGCTAACTGGATTGCCAATTCTGAAACCAAAGCTATAATTTTAGAGAGGGCTTTTAATATGATAGGTATTAGTTTTTATAATAGAAAATGTGGTGGCATGGGCTTTTTTGAACAGAAGACACAAGAATGACATACAGTGAGAAAAGCCATGTTATCCCTTCTGTGGCATTTTTACCCCCAAAGGCACTGAAGATGGAAGATACGACCTACTGAGTTATTGCGGTTTTGGTCTTGAATTCTGCCGTCTGAAGTTAGAGTGCAGCTGCTTAAAAAGCAGCCCTGCCCACAGCCTCTTTCTTGGGAAGGGAGGAGGTGGCATGTTGGGCTTACCTTGCATCCCTCCCCCAGGGGATGAGACCCACTGCATTTCCCAAAGTTAAGCAAATGACATGATTTTCTTACTTTACAAATAAGAATGATTCCACCTTATATTTTCTCCTCCCCCACTCCACGTGAGTCAGAACAGACTCATCCCTTTGAGGGATGTCTGACTGGAACAGGAGAATTAGCGTTTCTTCTCTTGAGTCAGCTCAGTGCTCCCTGAGGATCTGGCTTCAGGGAGGTGGGTGCTGGGGTGGAGGCCACTTACCACAATCTTTAGGATGGCGCTGTTGCTGTCCACTAAGTGTCTTAGTGTTAGCGGCACGGGCCCCACCGTTTCCATGTGTTGGTCTTTCTGCGAGAGGGATGAGATGGGCGCATGCTTTGGAAGAATTTTATCCCAAATGGAAGAATGAATAATTGAAAGGATCATAGTCCTTGGAGGTAAAAATGACCTTGTCAGGATTTTAGAAACTGAAGGATTTCTTTTGAAGCACTTTCTGTACCAATAACATGCATGCATTGTACCATGTAATCACAATGTGACTCGGTCAATTTTGGAGCCTTGCCTGCTTTAGGAAATAGAGAAATCTGCAGTAGCCTCCACCACACAGCATGTACAAAGACCAGTATGGACTCGTTCTCTCCCCTACGTATTGGACACTGGATGCCACACCAGAAGTACTTACCAAGTAGCCGTTTCTTTATTTTTAGATCTGTCTGTCCCCTGTCAGCACTTGTGCGGGGAGTCGCCTCCTTCTAATGCTTCCCACCTCAGTACTCTTACAAAAGCCTCCAGATGATTTAAACCTACTTTGTAATCTTTGACCTATAGGCTGTCACTGTTTGAAACATTGTATTCCCTTTTTTTTTTCGTCTCTTGTTCTGAAGAATTGTACTGATTACAAAGACGTGTATAAAGATTCTCATTGTTGTAGCTCTTGTGCCATTTTCTGAGTGCATGCATAGAATACCGTGGTGACCCTGACGTTCCCATTCCCCTTCAAGTTTTTCTCATCCTTGGTCCTGGGAACCAGGGACACAGCCCAATAAGCTCCATCTCCCCCAATCTAATCACTGGGCTGCAGGGTGACCCATGACTGTTTGAGAACTTGGCCAAAAGAGTGGGTTCCTAGGTATGAGTGAGTGTTTACTTGAGAATGTGGGTGTGAATGTAGGCGTGTGTATAAAATTAGCCTTTAGATTTGTCATTTTCCTTTGTTTTAATAAAATAGAACAATAAGAATGCAATTCAGCTTCCTGGTCTATGGATTCAAGATGAATGGAGAGCTGTGATCACATATACAGGCTGCAGCCTGCTCCCCTCCTCAAGTCTCCTTTTACTCTTTCTGAGCCACTTTCTGTGCTGCCTACAGCAATCATCTGAAGCAGCGTTTGAAATACATTATGTTTCTGGGGCTCCTGGGTGGCTCAGTCGGTTGAGCGATTTCAGCTCAGGTCATGATCTCAAAGTTTGTGAGTTCAAGCTCTGCTTTGGGCTGGCACCTCAGAGCCTGGAAACATTTTAAAAAATTAAAAAGTATTATTTTTCCTAATTAAAGAAATAGCATGTATTTTAAGAAAATTTGCAAAACAGCATAAGGAATCCTCGGTGTTCTGGTGTGGGCTTCTCCAGTATGTTCTTGTATACGTGTGTACATGTATACACACATCTGAGCATCCACTGGAAAGACAGCTTAATGTACCTTTTTGTGTGTGTATACATGCACGCACGTATACAAGAACATACTGGAGAAGCCCACACCAGAACACCGAGGATTCCTTATGCTGTTTTGCAAATTTTCTTAAAATACATGCTGTTTCTTTAATAGGTACATTAAGCTGTCTTTCCAGTAGATGCTCATATATAGCATCATTTTCAGTGACTTTCCTTCACGTGTCCGTGCCAGAATTCAGTACCTTGTCAAACATGTGGTTCCTGATTGTTGGTAGTATTTGAGAGCATCTTAATACTTAACATATTTGTGTATATCCTTAAGTATTTTCTCAGGGTACATTCATCGAGGGGGTGTTGCTGGATCAGAAAGTATGAACGTTTTGGGGGCATCCGGGTGGCTCAGTTGATTGAGGCTCTGACCCTTGATCTCAGCTTAGGTCATGGTCTCACGGTTTGTGAGATAGAGCCCTGTGTCAGGCTCTGCGCTGACAGTGCTAACAAGCCTGGTTGGGTCTCTCTCTCTCTCTCTCTCTCTCTGCCCCTCCCCTGTGCTCTCTCCCTCAAAATAAAAAATATGAACATTTCTAAGTCCTGTATATTGTCAAATTGCCACCCTTGAAGGTTGAACTTAGTGCACACTGTGGCTAAGAATGCCTGTTTCTCTATGCCTTTGGATGAGGCAGCAGTTTTTTTTTTTTTTTTTCTCTTTTTTTTTTTCCTAGGCTCTCCATTATTGATAGAAGCAGTGATATCTCATTCCTGACTTTTAAAGGAACCATTAAGATGTTTGCTGAGATTTCTGGTAGGTGTATTTTATCAGGTTAAGGAAATTACCTTTTATTCTCTATTCTTTGTTTACCTTTTTTTTTTTTTTGGTAATCATCAACGGGTACAGTGGACCCTCTAACAACAGGATTTTGAACTGTGGAGGTCCACTTCTATGTGGACTTACTTGATAAATACAGTACAGTACTATAAATACATTTTTTCTTGGAATTTTCTTAACATTTTCTTTTCCCTAGCTTACTCTATTATAAGAATACAATATAGTACATACAAAATATGTGTTAATTGGGGGTTAATGTTCTTGGTAAGCTTCTGGCCAGCAGTAGGCTACTTACTAGTAGTCAAGTTATGCGGGAGTCAAAAGTTATATGTTGATTTTTGACTGTGCCCCTAACCCTCGTGTTGCTCAATGGTTGATTGTGTTGAACTTTGTCAAATGATCTCTAATTGCATCCTTTGAGAAGAAAGTAGTGTTTAAGATTTGAACTTGAACTGGAGGAAATAACCACTACTAGGTTTTATCGAAGAGTATTAGATATTTTAGAGTTGGAAGTGATAGCAGTAAAAATTTTATGTGCAAATTGTCATTGCAGTAAATTTACTAGTAGAAATTGGGAAAGAATGTAAACATCTGAGAATAGAGGAAATGGTTGGGTGAATTATGGTTCATCCATAAGATGGAAATGCAATGGCCCATGAGTGTTTCCCCCATTGGAATGGCTGTTATCTATTCCATAAGGTAGTTCAGGTGAAGGCCAGCAACGTGTGAAGTCGTGGAGACGCTGGGATACAGCTGTGATTGGGAGGCCCTTACCAGACGGTGGCAAAAGTAGAACAAGGCAGTGGTTCTTCCACAAAAGCAGCCTGTGCTCAATCAAATGGGGACTGAATGGGGACCAGGAGACTGTCAGGGTTGGGTCAGCTCCCAAGAGGTTCCCTGTTGGCCAGGTCCTGAACCTGAGTCTACATCTCTCCTGGAGCTCAGCTCTGGTCAGACCTACTGATGACTTGAAAAGTCTTGCTCTATCCCATCTTCACCTCGTCCAGCACCCCCAATCCTTTTCTGATTGCCCCACTCTGCACCCCAGAGGCCTCAAGAGTCTTGGAGTTGACTGTTCCTTAATATTTGTATTCCTGCTAAAATTCTAGTTTTCCTTTGGCAACGCTGATCCTTGGGAAGGAGGTGGATCAGTTCCCTTAAGGAACCAACAGGGCTGGGTGGGAACTAGCTGAAAACTCAACCCAGATGTCTCCCCACCTCTGAGGAGTCCAGAAATCTGTATTCAAACAAACAAGCAAACAAAAGTCCCATTAATTCTGACACAGAGCTAGATTTGGCAACCACTGATCATTCTAACTATTTTAGCACTGTCTTAACTAGTCCCCCACCCCCTCCCTGCTGCTGTAATTACACATTGCTGCCAGAGTGTTCCTTCTAAAACAAAAAACTAATCAGGCCATCCCTCTGGTCAAAATTCTATCATACCCCATTTTCTGGAGGATAAAATCGGAAATCCTTAGTTTAGCATGATCTGGCCCATGGTTATTTTTTGAGCTTATTTCCCCACCATCTTTCCCATTCATCACCTACATCCTGTCAGCAGCACGATAATATCTACCATTTGTTGAGTTTCTACGTACTAGGCATTGTTTTAGCTCCTTCATATATGTTATCTGGCTTATTCCTTCCAATAACCCCGTGAAGCATATCTCTGTATTAAGATGGTGAATATGAGGTGAACGGTTATGTCCTTGTCCACAGTCACCTCGCTGACCCACTGATAACAGACTGAGCTCTTTTCTTTGCTGCACTGGCAGCTTTGCAAACAGCTTGACATTTCCTGAGAGGTCTTTGTCCCCCAGCATCCTTGTAATGGTTTATTCACAAACCTCTGCCTAGAGCATCCTGCTTGCTCCGGTCTGTCTGGGAAACACCCGTTCGTCTGTTTAGTCTCATCCCTGACGTTATTGAGGTCAAAATCAGTCCGTGCCGCGTTCCAGTTCTATGATTTTGTGCAAATTGCTTATTACCTGGGAACTTTGATTTCGTACAGTGACAATGGTAATGTCAACCTTGTAAGGTTTCTTGTGGACTCTGCTATTTTTGCTGCCTACAATGAACTATATCCCTTTGGCAACAGTGCTCTGATTTTGCTTGGGGGGTTGGCCTTCCTCCTTCTGTGGGAGTAATTCTAGGGAGGTTGATGCCCCCGGAGCAGGGGGCCTGAGCTAAGCCACTCAGCATTATCCCTCCTCCGGCCTGGTGTCTGGCCTATGGAAAAGCACATGGGCAAAGAAACTCAGTTCCTGGGCTCTTGTATTGAAGTCTTGGGGGAGCTGACTTGCTCATTTCTACTGGATTTGCACCTGGATGGAAAAGCCCCTAAGCTGCTGCTGGGAGCGGTCTTGTAACCACGAGAGCAGAATGTGCTGGAGAAGAGAGTAAACATGGAGCAAGTCGGAGCTGAGTAGCCACACCCTTTTCATAATAAGTGATCCTTGGATCAGGTCATGCCTGCAACTAAATACATCTCTCTCCAGCACTTTATTAGGTAAGCAGACGTTGGAATGTTAGCCCAGTTTGCTCAGGTTTTTCTATCGTTTGAATTAAACGCCTCTTACTTGGAACAGGGATGTTAGATTATAGCTTATAAAGGCAAAGCAGTGGATGTATCATCAATGAAAAATAGTTAATATTTTTTACTTTATAGTGATTCAAGCCTCTCCTGAGCTGCTCTCTCTGTTATTTTTGGCTTTGTCCTCCCTATTGTAATAATAGTATAAAGAGGTGACGGAGTCAGGGAGCATAGTTCTTGTTTTATGAAAAGGGCTCTTTCCTCAAGCTCTAGAGTCTTCTTTGGTCTTGTATCTCCTTGTCACAGAAGGAGAGGTGACTTTGAATATGAAACTGTCTTTGGTTAATTTTGCCTACTATTCTAGCACCATCTGCATTCATGGCCAAGTCCTGTGGAGAGCAGAGTGACTTGAAAGCAAAACACTAAAGAGATATTTTAACCAAATGCCACAACATTTGGGAGCCCAAGCAGCATACTTGTGGAACTCCCCCCTCCCTTCCCCCCACCCCGGGGTGTGATAGAAACAGAAGGTACATTCTGTCTCCCTTCCTCATGTAGCCATGCCACCTGCTCGCGGAGAAGGCTCCAGCATGTCTCAGGGGGTATCTGCTGGGAGGCTGCAGGCTGGATGTGGTCACGGGCCTCGTGGGGACCTGTAGTGTTTGGCACAACCATGGAAGGATGCCCTGGGACCACACCTATTTGTGAACACATAAGAGGCATCCCTGGAGTATTTCAAGAAAAACTTACTCAGTGTTAAGGGGATGAGAAGATTTTACAGTTTCAAAATATATCTGTGATGGGGCACCTGGGTGCCTCAGTCCTTTGTGCACCCAACTCTTGATTTCAGCTCAGGTCATGATCCCAGGGTCATGGGATCGAGCCCCACGTCGGGCTCTGCATTTAGCNCCCCTCCTCCTCTGCCCCTCTCCCCCACTTGTGAAAGCTCTCAAATAAAAAAAAAAAAACACACAAAACCCCCATAGTATATCTGTGAGAATAGTGATTTGAATCACTGTATTACAGGGACCCAATTTGGACTAGAAAGGTGCTGAGGTCTGGAAAAAATTGGGTTACATAAAGCTCTTACATGATAAATTCCACAAGTGTAGATCATACACAGCAGAACTTAACAGTGAATAGCTTAAAGATTTTCATTGCATGTGGAGCTGTGGGCCAGAATTTCGGGTGCGTTTTTGAAGTGTGAGACATGACACAGTCATGGAATTCTTTAATAAAAGTGTATTGGAATTGTGAAACCATTAAATGCTAGATTGAGAGATCCTGTAGCTCAGTAGTTTTCAGTGTTTTTTAAGGTAGTGTGTTTGCACATGGTAAAAATCCATAATGTACAAAAGGCACCTGGAGAAAACTAAGTCTCTCTCTCTACGCCTCGTTCCTTAGCCATCGGTTTCCCTACCTACAGGAAACCACTATCAGCACTTCCTTGCAGATCCTTCCGGAAGTATTTTGTGCATATTCAAACATGTTCACACACATATAGTTTCATAAGCAGTAACATGGTAATAACCTTCTGAATCTTTCTTCTTTCACTTATGTATCAGGGAGATGATTTCATAGCCATGCAGGCACAACGATCTCATTCTTTTTACTGGGGGGTCATTTCCCATTCGAGGTCCGTGCACAATGAATAGATCCTCTTGTCTGTTGTCAGGTCATGTTTTGGCTTCTGATTCCATACCTATGGAATATGCATGTCCTTGTATTTATGTTGTTATATTACAAATAAGCAGCTTTAGCTACCAGATAAATTCTTAGCTATGGGATTACTTGTCAACAATGTTCATTTTATGTTTTACAAATGTTGCTAAATTAGTCTCCACAAATGTTTTATAAATTCCTCCTCACATTACTCAGTATCTTATCAAACTTTTTTTTTAATGTTTATTTTTGGGAGAACGAGAGCACGAGCAGGGAAGGGGCAGAGAGAAGGAGACAGAATTCAAAGCAGGCTCCACACACAGTGCAAAGCAGAACACAGGGCTCAAGCCCACATACCATGAGGTCATGACCTGAGCCGAAGTGGGATGCTCAACCAATTGAGCCACCAGGTGCCCCCAAACTTTTTTGATCTTTTCTGATTGGATAGGTGGTAACATACATTTAAAAAATAGGCATAAGGTTAGTATATATTTAAAAATCACTTATAGGTCCTTTGTTCACAGGCTTTGCTCACTTTTGGTCTTTTATTCTTATTGATGCAAGTTCTCTATGCATTAAGAAAAATGTCTTTGTAATATTGCAGTATTCTCATTTTTCTGGCTATCTTCTGACTTTATACTGATTTGTTAACATATATGTAGACTTAAAAACATTTTTATTCAAATTCATCAATCTTTTTTAAAAAAATTTTTAACATTTATTATTGACAGTCAGAGACAGAGATGAGCAGGGGAGGGGCAGAGAGAGAGGGAGACATAGAATTCAAAGCAGGCTCCAGGCTCTGAGCTGTCAGCACAGAGCCCGATGTGGGGCTTAAACTCACAAACTGTGAGATCATGACCTGAGCTGAAGTCGGACACCCAACAGACTAAGTCAGCCAGACACCCCAAATTCATCAATCTTTTCTAGCTTCTAGGTCCTGTGTGATATTTATTTATTTACTAAAAATATTTTTAATGTTTATTTTTGAGGGAGGGAGGGGGAGAGAGAGAGAGCGAGCGAGTGCGGGGGAGGGGCAGAGAGAATGGGAGACACAGAATCCAAAGCAGGTTCCAGGCTCTGATTTGTCATGAACCATGAGATCATGACCTGAGCCGAAGTTGGACACCCAACCAACTAAATCACCTAGGTGTCCCAATTCTTGTCAGTTTTAAGTAAGTTCAGATTAGCAGGCCCCCTTTTAATTTTCTTTTCCTTTTTTTTTTTTTAATGTTTATTTTTTGAGAGAGAGAGAAGGAGAGGGAGAAGGAGGGAGGAAGGAAGTGTGAACAGGGGAGGGGCAGAATGAGAAGGAGACACAGCATCTGAAGCAGGCTCCAGGCACAGAGCCTGGCATGCGGCTCAAAATCCCAGACCATGAGATCATGACCTGAGCCAAATTTGGACTCGGACGCTTAACTGACTGAGCCACCCAGGCACCCCAGGTCTTGTGAGATATTTAGAAAGGCCTTCCCCAAATCTTGGGATATGTTTGAAAATTATCTTTTTTTTCTTCTTCTCTTGGTTTCATTTTCCATGGCTTAAATCTTTGATCTGCCTGGAATGTACTTTTGTTAAGATGTGCACGATGGTTCCATGTTAACATTTTTCCAAATGGTTGCCCAGGTACCCCAACACCACTTATTAAATAATCCATCTTCTATTATTTTTTTAAAATGTTTTATTTATTTCTAGGAGAGAGAGAGAGAGAGACAGCGTGAGCAGGGTAGGGTCAGAGAGAGAGGGAGTCACAGACTGAAACAGGCTCCAGGCTCTGAGCTGGCAGTCAGCACAGAGCCCGACGCGGGGCTCGAACCCACGAACCGCGAGATCATGACCTAAGCGAAAGTTGGACGCTTAACTGACTAAGCCACCCAGGCGCCCCCATCTTCTCTTTATTGATGTGAAATGCCACCTGTATCCCATACTCAATACCTGTGTGTTTTAGGGGTTCTTTCTGGACTTTCAGATCCACAGTTTGTATTCAAACCAGTATCAGAGCTGCTCTGGTTGAGGCTGGGATGGAAGAGCCGAAGCCCTCTCCACTCTGTTCCCTTCCTGTTGCCTGAGTTCACCCCCAAACTGCTCTGTGCAGGTCTTGGGGTTCTGGGGAGCAGAGTTTCCAAACTATAGTTTAATCTGGCCCACTGTCTCTCACTGATGACAACTGTAGTTTGGAGTAATTAGTGATGTTAAAGGATGTTCTGGTAGTGTGTGTGTGCGTGTGTATGTGTCCCTTTTCTCCTTCTGTGCATGGAGTGTATCATCGCTGTAGGAGCTGCAAGGTGTGTGTGATGGGGGCAGCGGGGGGGTATGGGTTCACAGGAAACTGGCCAGAGAACAGAGTCAGGGACCACTACTATGTCACAGGTCCTCATGTCCGTGTTTGGGGAGACATGTTCAGGCAGAGGGAAGAGCAAGCACAAAGTTACTGGGATACACGTGTATATAGGATGGAGACGTGGACATAGGGTAGGGCAGGACAGGTGCAATAAGGTCGAGAGCCAGAGGTGGAGGTCCATCTAGAGATTAGACTAGACTTCCACCTAAGAGTAGGAAAACTTTCACTTAGCATCCTGTTTATATTAATAAGAATAGGTTTCGATGTAATATTTCATAGCTCACGACCTACATTATATAGCTTATGTTTTCATGGCATTCCTGAATTAAGTGGAATCATTGCAAGGTGTTTCCAATAAACAAGCATTTCTTCCCCAAATCCTGCTCCACACTACCGTGGTTTCGATTTGGGTTTTGGTGCCAGCAGCTCAGCATTTTGACTGATACAGTAACTTTTCAAGTTTCTAGAACTGGCGGTGAGAGAGAGAGAACCTAAGTTGTAGAGCCTTGTGGAGAGAAAGGTATAAGCTCTGCACCCAAAGCAGCCACCTCCAGAGAGCCTGGGTCCTCCCCTCCTTTTGAGAACTGTCTTGGAGATCATAGCTGGAGCCTCCTTCAAGAGGAAACGTCTCCACTGGGTGCAGACAATGAACCACTGCTTTGACTTTGCCTTGTATGTGGTTTTGAGCATGACGCAGGGACCTAGTGACTATGATGTCACTTCATGGATTATACTTAAGTAGCTTGAAAGGTGCATAAAGAATAAATAAAACACTATTAACAGGGTCTCACTCAGCGACAATATTTGTGAGAAAGCTTGCCAAAACCACCACCACCAATCCAGCCTACAACCATTATAGGTTATAATGGTTACAACCCTAATTCTGTAAAATTAACAAGCAATGATTAAGTCATGCACAGCCATTGGATTTCCAGATTTTTAAAAAGATTATTTCTGAAAAAGGAATCACATCAAATGAATGTTTTAATTCCCTTGAATTAGCTCTCTTCCAAAACAAATTAAAAAAAAAAATCCGGAAAAAGGATAACAGAAGACGATTGTAACCTATCAAACAGAAAAATGGATGGATTTTAGGCAGGGTATTATTAGTCATGACCCAGCTTCATCCATGCCGTAGAGAAGCAGGGCTCTGGACTTCCATATGGTCCGAGTCTGAGTTTCTGAGCCACAGGGTATCTGCTAGGCTCGGGGTGAAGGGTTTTCCTGCCCCTTTCACCAGCTGCTGTGTGTTTATGCCCAGTTCCATCGGCCCTTCTAGTCTGTGCAAATCCTCCCAGTTCTCATGGTGAGCTGACTTGGGGCCTGCCCCTCTGCTGTGCTGATACTGACCCCAGCAAACCTGGACGGGTGCTTTGGGCCACAGCTACAAACCGCACACGCACCTTGATGCATCCTTGGGCTCCTCTTTCGGTCCAAGTGGCCAAAACTCTTTCCTTTTTTTAAATTAATTAAAAAAAATGTAAATCCAAGTTAGTTAACACATAGTACAATAATTTTGGGAAAAGAATTTAGTGATTCATCACCCATTTAGCCCATTCTACCCCTCACCCAGTACCTGCCAGCAACTCTCGGTTTGTTCTCTGTATTTAACTTATGGTTTGCCTCCCTCTCTGTTTTTATCTTATTTTTGCTTCCCTTCCCGTATGTTTATCTGTTTTGTTTCTTAAATTCCACATCATATGAGTGAAATCATAGGGTATTTGTGTTTCTTTGACTTATCTCGCTTAGCGTAACATACTCTAGTTCCATCCATGTTGTTGCAAATGGCAAGGTTTCATTCTTTTTGATTGCTGAGTAAAACTGTTTTCAAAATAACACTAAGACATTATGTGCCTATTCTCATGAGTGCACAGGGAGTTTTTCAGAGGCTGCAGGATGTCTGACATTAGAACAGATTGGATACAGGAGCAGAGAGGAGAAACCAGCTATCTTCTTAATAGCCTGACACGAAAGAGATTTGCAAAAGTGTAAAGCAATGACACTCTTACCAAATAGTCTCCTTATGGAGAATGTAGTTATTTTTCCTAAAATGTTATTAATGTTAGTGGATTTATTATTGTCCTCTTAAAAAGAATTCGAATGTTTTGATTTGATTTCTAAAACAGTGAATGTCAAACGGTGTAACCTATAAACTTAAGCTCTTAGGCCCCTTTTAATTTTGGAGAGTTTTTGTAAAGGGATCCTAAAACCAAAAAGTTTGAGAACTGAGGGCCTATGGGATAGCAGAAGAAGATAAACACAAAATACCGGTAATTAATTATTGATTGAATGCTTCCCACTGTAAGGCCAATGGACCAAGGGCCTTACGTGAATTACCTCACTTAATTCTCATAATCACCTGAGGAGTAGGAGCTAGTTTCTTATGTTCCAGATAAGGAGCCTGGGCTTAGGAGAGGGTAAGCAACTTTCTCAAGATTATAGAGGGTAGAGCTGAAGCCAGGGAATGTGGCTCCAGCTCTTATACCCTAAACCACCTGGTTACAGCTGCCACTTGGGGTTGGACTGGCTGCTGGCCTCTCATGATATGGTGGACACCACACGGGGAACTAGATCCCCAAATGCTGAGGCCCACACTGGTGTCATTCCCCTTTTAAGTTAGACTTGGAACTGAAGGGCTGTGATTATTAAAAAGCAGTAAAAACATGATGATAAGAAAAGGAAACCCTATAAAAACCAGTGTAGGAAATCTTATCTCACAAGTGTCTTAAGGTTCTCCCCATTTAAATAAACACAAGCTGGCTATTTTAGAAGACGTATAATGTTTGATTTATGCAACATATACTAGCACCAATTCAGTGCGTCTCCATTTAGGAAAGAAATTTTAGCTGGATGTCAATGGTCCAATGAAAGCATAGTAAGTGTTTAGTAAGCTCTGCATGCACGTTTTAATGATTCCCTGTTTTGCTGACTTGTACTGTTTCCCAGCCAACTTCTCATTGGGTCTGGGTGGATAAGAGGAACAAGGGTGGTTGGGGAGAAGGATTAAGTTTTTATCAGTCTTTTTCTCATGAATGGAGCAACCATGTGGTTAATGCATGTCACCACTAGATGCCACTGTTGCTTCATACAAACATCACCAGACAACCCAGTTCTAGCAATATGGTGGCAGTTTTACTCTGGTGTGTTCAGGATATTTGTGTGAGGAAGGGAACAAGAAGGCTTTCCACTGCTGCATACCTCCCCCAGTACTCTCATCTCATCAAGTTTTAAAACTATGTAGAAGTGGCTGTTGGAGAAGGAGCACTTAGGTACAAAGTTCCCCGCCAATGATCTTTTCTTTCTTGAATAATGACTTAGAAACCCGCTTCTTTTCCAAACAGGTAGAGTGGGAGGCATGGTAAGGGCAAGCTAGTGCAATGGCTAAACCAGCCATTGGGCATAAGGCCATATGCAACAAGATGCCCCACAGAGCAGCTGTCCGTGGCTGTGCAAATGGTAACGTTGCAGCCTGGAGCCCAACAGCATTCCCCTTTGAAGAATAGCACCCATGGCAGGGACTCCCTGGGAAGGTGAGTAGAACTAGCTGGACTGTCTTCTAAGCTAGCTGTGGACATACCCTCCATCGGTCCTGGCATCATCCATCCAGGTTGCTCAGACTGAAAGAGCTTTTGGAGGCCATCCATTTCAGTTTCCTGTTCAGGATAAGCGATTCTTTGGTAACAACTCTGATAGATGAACATTCACCTGATGGAATACTAAGAATCCTACTTCATTGGGCATCTCATTTCATTGTGGGACAGTTCTGCTAGAATGTGCATTCAGTGTTAAGCTAAAATCCACCTCCTGTCAGCTTCCCTTAATCACTTCTCTTATGATTTCCAGAGTCTTCCTCATCGGTTCAGGGTAATTCAGTTCTTATTTATTGAACAGCTATAGGTCCAAGGCCCTGCGCTAAGCAATCTGGGGACATCCTCCGGAGAAAATTTGGATTGCTAATGCCCTTCTTATATCTTTCTTGGAACAAAACATAACATTCCAGGTGAAGTCTAATTCAGGCCAAATATGGGGACAATTACTGCACTTGATCTGGAAGCTTGCATCTAATAGGATTGTATTAACTTTTTAATTATAACAATGTGATCCATTTGAGTTTGAATTGAATTTCAATTCCCAGAGCTCTTTCTCAGGATCTATGTCAAGGCAGTTTTAATTTTATTTTATTTTTTCAATTCTGACCTTTTTAAACAAAAATTTTCACTATAAACCCAAGTCTTTATCTTTATTCATCCATTCATTCAATTAGTGGGTTTTGAGCACCTCACAGTCCTAACTGTCACTTAGGTAAGGGATACAACAATTATTCTACCTTTTCTTTCATCTAGTGAAACAGACCCTCCCAGGGCTATATCCGTCACAGATTTGAAACGTATGCCTGTTCTGACTTCATCCTACTTGCTAAAACATGACTGCATGTGCTTATTTGTTCTACAGGAACTTTAAAAGGATCTGACTAATTTTTACAGAATCTGATTCCACAAGGAACATGAACAAAACTTTGCTTGGGTTTGGGACTCTATCATGGTGTTATAAAAACAGTGTTTTAAAAATTTTCAAAATGGTACTTAATTCCATGTTTTTAATAAAATTTAGTACATACAGATAACACGATTATGTTCAAGGAATTCACAGAACAATAGTGTATCTGAGGGAAATTATATGAAAGCATATGCCCTCTTCCATGTGTAAAGCATTGCTGATACTTAGTTTCTGCAGCTCAGTTATTGTTTGGAGGAAATGTGCCCTTGAAGGCCTTTTTTTTTTTTTTTTTTAAGTACAAATGTTGTGAACTTCTGATTTATTTTTAAAATTTTTAAAATTATTTTTTAATGTTTGCTTATTTTTGAGAGGAAGAGAGAGAGAGAGAGAGAGAGAGAGAGAGAATGTGAGCAGGGAAAGGGTAGAGAGAGAGGGAGACACATAATCCAAAATAGGCTCCAAGCCCTGAGCTGTCAATGCAGGTCTTGAACTCATAGACTGGTAAGATCATGACCTGAGCTGAAGTCAGGTGCTTAACTGACTAAGTCACCTAGGTGCCCCATCCTAGCTTCTGATTTAGAAGGATGATCAGGAGCAAAGATTAGGGAGCCTCAGCTTACTGGGGGAGTAAATGCTTCTATGAAGCCATCTAGAAATACACTAGGCATCTTTTTTCTTACAAAGACACTGATCCAAGTTCCAATTCTAGTTTTGTTTGTGCCTTGCTTGCTATGGTAGACCATGGACATCATATTTACTGAATCTATACTCCTCTGTGTCACTGGAAGAAATAATCAAGTTAAGTGGTTCCAAATACTAAGTAACTGGCTAAACCCTTGAAATCAACTAATTAATATATTGTCTGAATAATATCAGGCTGATTATTAAATATTATTAGCCATTTTATGTTTAGGGGGTTTTGTTATGATGAAGTTCAGAGTTAAGAACAACTCTTTTCTGAGTTTTGGTTCTTAGGTACTCATTTTGGTAAATGACAAGATTAATAATTAGATAATGTCACAATTACCACATTTTAGATATTAGCCATATGTGTTGATTTGGTATTTCTACCTCCATGTGCCCTATTCATACAAAACCTAAGCTTTTGGTTTATTTAATTAAACTGTGATAGCATCATATATAGGAAAACAGATGGAAATTAAATGGAGACTGGACCCTGAACTGCAGGCGCTATATCTAATAAGTTAATGAGTAATTAAGCACAGTGATGAAAGAAATATTTACATTGCATTCTGCATTTTGCTATATAAGTGGACTGTACATTTCCTAGAGAAGTGCCTATGATGGATCTAGGTTTAGAGAGAAACCTTTAATTCACAGATTTAGTTTGTTTCACCCCAGCTCTGCTTTTTAATCTCCTTTGCTGCTTTTCAATCTCCCTTGCTGGTTCTTCTTTTTCTTTGAACTTAATATTGGGGTATTCCAAGGCTCAGTCCTTGGTCTTTATCTTTACTCCCTTGATAACCCTCTCCAGGCTTATGTCTTTAAATACTATCTTTATATTTACACAACTCCCAACATTATACCAACAACTCCCCAATCCCAAATCCAAAATCCCTCTGAGTTCCACACTTAGATATATCCACACTGGATATATAAGAATATCCAAACGTGAGCTCCTGGTTGTCCCTTCCAAAACTACTACCCTCATTTTTCTCATCTCAGATGATGAACACTTTGTAAGGTCAGAGAGGTAACAAGGGATTAGGTCACTTAGGACTAGTAAGGATTTTGACTTTGCTCTAAGTAAGATGAGAAGACATTGAAGGGGTTTCAGCAAGGAATGAAATGATCAGACTTAGATTTTAACAAATTTTAAAATAGTTTTTATTTATTTTTGAGACAGAGAGACAGAACATGAGCGGGGGAGGGGCAGAGAGAGAGGGAGACACAGAATTCGAAACAGGCTCCAGGCTCTGAGCTGCCAGCACAGAACCCTATGTGGGGCTCGAATCCATGAACCACAAGATCATGACCTGAGCTGAAGTCGGTTGCTTAACTGACTGAGCCACCCAGGCACCCCCAGACTTAGATTTTAAAAGGCTTATTGGACTCAGCTTTGCTGAGAATAGATAGTAGATGTAGAAGGATATAACCAGGGAGGTCAATTAGGAGGCTATTGCAATAACTAGGTGTGAGATCATAGTGACTTGGGTTGGGTGGTGGTAGTGGAGATGGTGAGAAGTGCTTAGATTCTGGATGTATTCTGAAGGTAGAGTTAATAGGATTTCTTTGAAGGATGTAAAAAAGAGAAGGATGCAAAGCTTTTTAGTCTGAACAACTGGAATGATGGAGTTAATATCCACTGAGATGGGGAAGGCTGCATCTTGAGTTTGAGATATCTGTTAGATATTGAAGTGAAATATTTGAATGGGAAATTGACTATTCTAGTTTAGAGTTCATGAGTGAGGTCTAGACTGTATATAAATTTTGGAGTCATTGGCATCTAGATAATATTTAAAGCCTAAAGACCAGGAGAGATCAGTAAAGTCTGAAATATTTAAAGGAGAGTTTCCTATAGAACTAGAACAGTGGTTCCCAACTAGAGGGGATTCCTCATTCCACCCAGGGGATATTTGGCAATGTCTGGCAACATTTTTTAAAGTTTATTTATTTATTTGGAAAGAGTGTGCATGAGTGAGGGAAGGGCAGAGAGAGAATGAGAAAGAGAATCCCAAGTGGGCTCTGCACTGTCAGGGCAGACCCCGATGTAGGACTTGAACTCATGAACAGGGAGATCGTGACCTGAGCTAAAATCAAGAGTTGGATGCTTTCTCCCAGAAAACAAGAGTCCAGGGCTGGATGGCTTTCCAGGGGGGATTCTACCAAACACTTAAAGAAGAGTTAACACCTATTCTTTTGAAGCTCTTCCAAAAAATGAAATGGAAGGAAAACGTCCAAACTCATTCTATGAAGCCAGCATTACCTTGATTCCAAAACCAGACAAAGACCCCACTAAACAGGAGAATGACAGACCAATTTCCCTGATGAACATGGATGCAAAAATCCTCAACAAGATACTAGCCAACCAGATCCAACAATACATTAAAAGAATTATTCACCATGACCAAGTGGGATTTATGCCCAGGATGCAGGGCTGGTTCAATATCCACAAAACAATCAATGTGATAGATACATCACATCAATAAATGAAAGGACAAGAGCCACATGATCCTATCACTAGATGCAGAGAAAGCATTTGAGAAAATACCCATACTTTCTTGATAAAAACCTTCAAGAAAGAAGGGATAGAAGGATCATACCTCAAGATCATAAAAACAATGTATAAAAGACCCACCACAAATATCATCCTCAGTGAGGAAAAACTGAGAGCTTCCCTCCTAGGGTTAGGAACACAACAGGGATATCCACTCTCGCCACTGTTATTCAACATAGTATTGGAAATCTTAGCTTCAGCAATCAGATAACACAAAAGAATAAAAGGCATCCAAATTGGCAAGGAGGAAGTCAAACTTTTACTCTTCACAGATGACACGATACTCTATACGGACAACTCAAAAGATTTCACCAAAAAAACTGCTAGAACTGATCCATGAATTCAGCAAAGTCGCAGGACATAAAATCGATGCATAGAAATCAGTTTCATTCCTATCCACCAATAATGAAGCAACAGAAAGAGAAATCAAGGAATCGATCCCATTTATGATTGCACCAAAAACTATAAAATACCTAGGAATAAATCTAACCAAAGAGGTGAAAAATTTATACATTGAAAACTTATGAATTTCTTTCATAAGCTTTCTATGAAAGAAATTGAAGAAGAAACAGAAAAAAGGAAAAATATTCCATGCTCCTGGATTGGAAGAACCAGTATTCCAATGTCAATTTAATGTCAATAAAATGTCAATACTACCCAAAGCAACCTACATATTCAATGCAACCCCTATCAAAATAATATCAGCATTCTTCACAGAGGTACAACAAACAATCCTAAAATTTGTATGGAACCAGAAAGACCTCAAATAGCCAAAGCAATCTTGAAAAAGAAAACCAAAGCTGGAGGCATCACAATCCCAGACTTCAAGCTGTATAACAAAGCTGTAATCATTAAGAAGACAGTATGATACTGACACAAAAACACTCAGATCAATGGAACAGAATAGAGAGCCCAGAAATGGATCCACAAACATATGGCCAACTAATCTTTGACACAGCAGGAAAGAATATCCAATGGAATAAGGACAGTCTTTTCAGCAAGTGGTGCTGGGAAAACTGGACCACTTTCTCACACTATACACAAAAATAAACTCAAAATGGATGAAAGACCTAAATGTAAGACAAGAAGCCATCAAAATCCTAGAGGAGAAAGCAGGAAAAAACCCTCTTTGACCTCAGCTGCAGCAACTTCTCACTCAACACGTTTCTAGAGGCAAGGGAAAGAAAAGCAAAAATGAACTATTGGGACTTCATCAAAATAAAAAGTTGCATGGCAAAGGAGACAATCAGCAAAACTAAAAGACAACCAACAGAATGGGAGAAGATATTTGCAAATGACATATCAGATAAAGGGTTAGTATCCAAAATCTATAAAGAACTTATCAAACTCAACACCCAAAAACAAATAATCCAGTGAAGAAATGGGCAAAAGACCTGAATAGACACTTCTCCAAAGAAGACATCCAAATGGCTAACAGACACATGAAAAAATGCTCAACATCACTCATCATCAGGGAAATAAAAATCAAAACTACAATGAGATACCACCTGACACCTGTCAGAATGGCTAACGTTAACAACTCAGGCAACAACAAATATTGGTAAGGATGCAGAGAAAGAGGATCTCTTCTGCACTATTGGTAGGAATGCAAACTGGTGTAGCCACTCTGGAAAACAGTATGGAGGTTCTTCAAAGAATTAAAAATAGAGCTACTGTATGACCCAGCAATTGCATTACTAGGTATTTATCCAAGGGATACAGGTATGCTGTTTCAAAGGGGCACATGCAACCCAATGTTTATAGCAATGCTATTGACAATAGCCAAAGTATGGAAAGAGCCCAAACGTCCATCGATGGATGAATGGTAAAGACGATATAGTATATATACAATGAAGTATTACTTGGCAATCAAAAAGAATGGAATCTTGCCATTTGCAACTATATGGATGGAACTAGAGGGTATTAAGCTAAGTGAAATTAGTCAGAGAAAGACAAGTATCATAGGATTTCACTCATATGAGGAATTTAAGATACAAAACATGAACATAAGGGAAGGGAAGAAAAAATAAGAACAGGGAGGGGGACAAAACATTAAATACTCTTAAGTATAGAGAACAAATTGAAGGTTTCTGGAGGGGTGGTGGGTGGGGGGATGGGCTAAATGGGTATGGGGCATTAAGAAAGACACTTGGGATGAGCACTGGGTATTATACATAGGGGATGGATCACTGCAATCTACTCCTGAAATCATTGTCACACTATATGGTAACTAACATGGATATAAATTAAAAAATAATTATAAAAAGAAGAGTTGGATGCTTAACTGACTGAGCCAACCAGGGGCCCCATGGACATTTTTGATTGTCATCACTGGGGAGAAGGATTGCTATTAGCATCTAGTGGGTAGATGCCAGGGATGCTGCTGTATATATTCTACAATGTGTAGGACAGCCCCCTACAGCAAAGAATTGTTTGGCCCCAAACTAGTGCCAAAGTTGCAAAACCATTGATGAGAGAAGGTCAAGGACCTAGACTGGGATACCCAGCAATATGTAAGAGGTGAGGTTGAAGAGGAGGAACTGGCAAAGGAGACAGAAAATGGACAATCAGGCAAGTAGGGCAAAACCAAAAGTTTTGGATCCTGGAAGCCAAGTGGAGAAAGTTTATCAAGAAGGAGATGTGTCAGATGGCTCTGATTAGTCACATAAGGTGAGAACTGAAAATTAATCCTTGTATTTCGCATCAGGCACATCTCTGGTATCTTGACAAAAACAGTTTCAGTATATGTGGTGGATGAGTTTGGAGACAACTAGTGTGAAAAAGTCTTTGGAAAGGTTTTGCTGCAAAGGCAACAAAGAAATGGGGCAGTGGCTGGCCAGAGGTAAGTGTCAAAAATTGGGTAGAAGATTTGGGTGCTGATTATAAGGCAATAACCAGCAAATGAGGCAAGGGCCCCAGAACCAAGAACAAGGCAGATCCGGATTGTAATGATTTGGGACACAGGTCAAGAATGAGATGAAGGTCTAGGGATCAGTAATTTTGGATGTTGGCTTTATGGGTTAGAGGTAGGCCTGATGACTCACACAAAGCTGGACTAATCTAAGACATTTTATTCTTTTTTTTTAAATTGTATTTTAAAGTAGTTTCTATGCCCAACATGGAACTCAAACTCAGAACCCCAAGACCAAGAGTCACATGCTCTACCAATTGAGCCAACCAGGCGCCCCAGACACTCTATTCTTTTTATTTTATTTTAATTTAATTTAATTTTATTATTTATTTGAGAGGGAGCAAGTAGGGAAAGGTCAGAGAAAGAAAGAGGGAAAGGGAGGGAGGGAGGTAGAGAATCTTAAGCAGGCTCCAAGCTCCATGCGGAGCCTGATGCTGGGTTTGAACTCACAAGCCTGAGATCAGTCACAACCTGAGCCAAAATCAAGAGTCAGATGCTTAACTAACTGAGGCACGCAGGCACCCCTATATCTGTCCTTTAAAATAAAGGCCTGAAGTTGACTGTATGACTTGTTCACAGTTGCTGTCCACAAGATTTACTGTCATCTTTAACTTCTAGGGGGCAGACTTATCTTGTGTTGCTTTGAACACAAAGCAGGCAAATTTTGGGGTGGTGAATGTCTGCACTATTGCACTAGCCATTTATCTGATTGCAGCTTGTTTCCCTTCACTGTCTTTTCTACTTCCAGGGAGATCTTTCTAAACACTAATCTGACTATATCGTTCCCCTGCCTGAAAACTTTATAGCTTCCCGTCATAGTCAAGATAAGAATTTAGGTTCCCTTGTGCGGCATACAGTATTATCCTGGACATAGTTCCTACCTATGCATATCCTGCTTTTTTTCCCTGCTTTTCAGTGTGAACTGGACTTCTTGATATCTGCAAAATACACACACACACACAAATTTAGTTTCACACCTCCTATACCTGTGCACAGGCTGTTTATCTTTCTATACATCCTATCTAAATTGTCCAAGACTTTTTTGTTTTAGGAAGCTGAATAAATTAGAATTAATTTGGCAAGGGACTAAAAATAACAGTGGCTTTGCCACTCTTCTGGAGTGGGAACATGAGGAAGATAGGGCTATTTAGAGGTCCATGGAGAGGAATATCTGATGCTCCCACAATCTGTTCTCAGAATAACTATCACCTAACTGGGACTAGCTAGTCCTAGCCTGCTCTTTCTTAGATTTTGAGACTATGATATTGTTGCTCTCTGTTATCTGCCTTCAGTTTTAGGGGGCCGAAGAATCAAGTTTGTCCTGAGCTTTGTTTTAGATGGATTCATTAGTTCATTCATTCATCAATGACTGAATCACATGCAAGTTCACTGTAACTTACATATGAAAAGCCTGTTTCTTCTGGCTTAATCATCAGGGTTGTGGAGGTGTAAAATAGTAGAGCACTTATCCCTCTGTGAACTCTCACATTCTTGAGATGAATTACCCATATCCTTGATTCTTCTTTGCTCACTCACTGATTATTTGTTAAAGAGTAATTATTGAGCACCTGTACAGTGCTTGGTGCTCAAGCTACAGCATGAAAGAGATTCCTTGTGCTGACAGAGCTGCGGTCTAGCATCAGGGTGGGCAAGGAAAAGGACAGAGTAGGGTGTAGGAAGTGTTTATACCAAAGCATGGCTGAAATGTTACAAGAGTCCAGAAGAGGGGCATTTGATCAAGAGTAGGATGTCTGAGCAGAATCTTAAGAAAGTGATGCTTGTACTTAATGATGAGAGACACCTAGGAGTTAGCAGGAAGCTCAAGGGGGAATCAGAAAAAATGAAAGTGGGAGGTAAACTAGGGGTACCTTGATAAGAATAGAACTCCCCATAATTTCTCTCAGTCCTAACCCACACCACCCCATGAATAAACAATCAAATGCTTTTATTACAACTCTCCTCATCTCCTTTACCCCATTTCAGGTTATCCCAAACTAATATACAAGACAACTTCTGCAATTTCAGGTAGATTCCTACCTGAATCCCCTCCTAAAGATTCTTATGAAGATGTTACTGCCCCACATCCCTCACCACAACAACCCCTCAAACTCATTCTCATTCCTGATACTGACAGATCATCCTGGGGCTCAACCAAGGAGAAGGAAGAGGGATGGGTGGAGTTGAAGGACAAGGTAAGACTGGTGAAATGAAGCTTTGGGATGAGTAAGGACCAGGAATGGGGTGGGGTATTATGTGATATGTATCCTCTGTTTTATACTCCTGAAGAACTTCCTCTCTGGTGCTGGTGTGGAGGAGAAAGTGGAGAGGGTCTTATTCATTGTTGGGAGTTAATGAAATAGTCTATGTGATACCTGAATAAGGGAGTCTTGCTCAAGGCTATGGTGAAGAAGGAACATATTTAGAAAGTGTTTTACATATATATCTATGTCATATTTACATATATATTATGTATATATTACATATATACATATTATATATTACACATATATATATTTTTACAGCATCCTTCTGTTTATAAAAGAAATACTCAGTTTTATAAAATTTGGAAAATATTTGGAAATTATTTAAAAAATTACCAGAATTTTTGACATTTAGTGCTAAGACCCATTCATATTGTAGAATGTTTTTCCAGTGTATTTTCTATGTATATTCAGACAAATTACCTGCTGGAGTCTGGCTCTAACAGGTCCAGCGGTCCCTGAAGGAAGGACGGTGTCCGTGAGAGAGGAATGAGAGAGCCACTAGATTCTTTCTGGTCACCAGGCAGGCATCTCCACTCTGTCTGATACTCATCTTTATTTTTGTGATTGAATGTTTGGGGGACAGACCATAAGTGGCATTCTGATGATAAATTCTTTGATCAGTAAAAATTCTCCAGGACATTGATATGCATAACCTTATTATTATGATTTAGATAAGGGTACTCGTGCTCATCACATGAGGAAGGAAGGTATCTTTAGCATTCAAATACTAACAGGATAATGTTTTTAGCATAGTAAAGGCAAAAGTTAGTTCTTTGTGAGCAAATGTCAATAGCCTGTTTATCGCTTAATGGGAAGTATTAAGAAAAACAGTTTTTTCAGGAAACGCAATGTTTGCTCCCATAACCACAAAAGAAAACATCTAAATACTAGCCACAGGGCTTATAGTTCCTATAATGTCATCCATGCCCAGGAATAGTACATCAATCTGTACCAAAGTTATTATTTTATTAATGTAAACCTGAAGACAATAGCTGACCTTTTTGTGTCATCGATTTCTCAGTCCTGATCACTATTTCCAGATTACTAAGCATCAACTTTTTTCCAAGCTACAACAATTTCCTTCACAAGGTGACTACATCATACCAGGGCCAGAATAAGTCACTCCCAGATGCCAGTCAACAAGGTGCTTTGGGGGTGGGTGCTCAAGCAGAAACAATAGAGTGGGGGTGGATATCAGTCCTCATCTGACAGCAAGAGACCATGCAAACTTGCTTTAACCTCAGAAGGAGTATTCTCAACTAGTGAGTTCAGAATGACTCCCAACAATTACCTATATTAACTATTCTATATAGTCAGGATCTAATTTTATGGACAGTTTTTCCTGGTACTACTTTAAAAAATAATCTGTCGTAGAATAAACATAAATTTTACAATTTTAGCCATTTAGAAATATATAGTTCTGTAACATTAAGCACATTGTTGTGCTGTCCTGGTACTTCTTGAGCTCTTTCTACCTATAGACATTGGTCCTCCTTTAATTCAAGAAAAAATTATTTTCTAGCATACGTTGATTATTTCTTTAGTTCCTTTTGGTGTGTGTGTGAGCACATGCATGGGCATGCACGCGCATTTTCACCAACTTTGAATGGACATTTGGAGGAAAGTATAACAATCTGGTTTCTAGTGGTTTCTGCATTTTTACTCTCTTGGGCTGCTACAGAATTTAGGTCTTTGATAAGGGTGAAGACCTTTATTTTGGAAACAGGTCAGCAAAATGCTCTGCATGTAAACCAAAGCCTTAGTATGCAAAGGTCTTTTGGAAACATGCCTGAAGTATCAGACCCATATGGTGTGACTGAATGCCCACAAGCAAGAATATCCTTGGCTTCCCAGGTCACCTTCAGGGGGAAAGATATCGTCTCCCAACAGGAAATGATTCCTCTGTTTGATGATGCGTGCATCTTGGCATCTGGAATTCAATGGACTGTTCTCTGTATTAGAGCCAAGAATCTGGAAAGTGAGTAGGAACATCAGATGTGATTCAGTCTTTCACAATGGCACTGAAGAGAACTTATCAACACTCAGTTAACAGGCAGCAGCTTAATGAGGGTGATGATGCAGGCTGGACACATGTGAGGATGTGAGTGAGGAAGAGGCTGGGAATTTTAGGAAGGGATTTGAGTGCCTAGCTCAGGACTGAGCCCATGCTTGTTGCTTAACTCTAGGTTGGACATTTCCTTACTGAGAGTCCTTTTGAACCCAAGCTTAAATTAACTGTGTGTCTTCGTTTTTAAATTGTTTTAGTTTTAATAGTTATTAGCAATCAATTGAATGCTGGCCAGATACATCGACTAACCACTTCATTGATAATAGAAGCACAAACATTAAATACTTGTGTGTTCCAGAGATCGTTATTGTTAGGATGTTTACACTAAAGGGATAGTTAAAAAAATTTTTTTAATGTTTATTTCTGAGAGAGAGTGAAGTGGGAGAGGGGCGGAGAGAGAGGGAGACACAGAATCTGAAACAGGATGCAGGTTCTGAGCTGTCAGAACAGAGCCCGGCACGGGGCTCGAACCCACAAACCGTGAGAGCATGACCTGAGCCAAAGTCAGTCTCAGATGCTTAACAGACTGAGCCACCCAGGCGCCCCACTAAAGGGATACTTTAAGGCCAACAAAATGTTGAGAAGAAAGTATTCGTTTTAACTGAAGAGTAAATTTGATACTCTGGAGGCAGCATGTTGTGAGGAGACAAAGTTCTGGATTTAGACATTTTGAAACTATAAATGTGGGTTGAATGAGGTTAACTTGAAAGCGTTCTTCTTTGTCTAAAATTCTGGAAACGTTCCTCTTATTTTTCTTGTGTGAATCAATGGCATCACCATCTGTCTAGGTCCTAACTACAAAGTGTGGATCTGTCTTTGAGTTGTCTCCCTTTCTCACTTTTGAGGAGTCTGAGCAGGTAGAGAGGAGAGAACCAGGTTTGGGCTCCAGGCAGTCTGGGGGAGGTCCTGTAGATGTGGAAGGCTCTGTGACCTTGATCATATCACATACATCTCCAAGTCTCTTACGTCATCTGCTAGAGAAAACAGGGTTAAAACCACCTGCCACCGAGGGTAGAAAGAACACATGTAAAGCATGGAGCTCAGCACCAGATACAGTATAGGTCCCTTAATGTATGTTAGCTATTATTAAATAAGGGCTAAAGCTTAATAAGACCTAGTTTCTTCTTAGTTAGGTACTAGGCACCGTTTATAACACTGCACATGTATTTAGTAGTTTAATTTTCATCTCAATTCTTTTTTTTAGAATAAAATATTTTATTCATAATGCTATCAAGCATCACTGTTAAGATTGTTTCTTTATTTTTTTAAAAAGAATAGTTTATTGTCAAGTTGGTTTCCATATAACACCNAATAAGACCTAGTTTCTTCTTAGTTAGGTACTAGGCACCGTTTATAACACTGCACATGTATTTAGTAGTTTAATTTTCATCTCAATTCTTTTTTTTAGAATAAAATATTTTATAATGCTATCAAGCATCACTGTTAAGATTGTTTCTTTACTTTTTTAAAAAGAATAGTTTATTGTCAAGTTGGTTTCCATATAACACCCAGTGCTCATCCCCACAAGTGCCCTCCTCCATGCCCATCACCCCCCTTCCTCTACCTCCCACCCCCGTAAGCCCTCAGTTTGTTCTTGGCATTCAAGAGTCTCTCATGGTTTGCTTCTCTCCCTCTCCCCCACTATTTTTCCCCTTCTTCTCCCCCATGGTCCTCCATTAAGTTCCTCCTAATCCTCCTATACATGCAAACATATGGTAGCTGTCCACATCTATATGTTTGAACAGACATCAATTCTTTTTTTAAAAGTAGAGAGTGAAGGAGAGAGAGACAGAGAGAGAGACAGAGAGAGAGAGTCAGTCAGCAGGGGAGAGGCAGAGAGAGGGACAGAGAGAAACCCCAAGTATGCTCCGCACTGTCAGTGCAGAGCCAGATGTGGGGCTCAAGCTCATAAAACTCAAAATCATGACCTGAACTGAGACCAAAGGCCTGACTGAGCCATCCAGATACCCCTCAAGACAATCTTTTTAGGTGGATACTATTAATACCTATCTTTTTTAGATGAGGAAACTAAAGTAGAGAGGGGTTAAGTAACTTGCCCAAGATTGTATGGTCAGTAAGTGGTTGGCCCAGGATTTGAACTTTAGTCAGGCTTCAAAGTCTGTGTTCAGCTACCAAGTTGATTCTGGTTTTGAAAAATATCTTTAAAAAAATGTTTATTTATTTATTTTTAGAGTGTGCTGGGGGAGGGGCGGCGAAAGGGAGAGAGAGAGAATCCTAAGCAGGCTCTACACTGTCATTGTGTGGAGCCCGACATGGCGCTCGAACCCACGAACCAAAAGATTGTGACCTGAGCTGAAGTTGGATGCTCAACCAACTGAGCCACCCAGGAACCCCTGAAAAACTATCTTTTATAAGTAACCAGACTCATTGGGATGGAATCTGACAATAAAGTCAAAAGTGAGATCATACTAAAGCCCACCAGCAGAGACCACCACTATGAATATTTTAGGATATTTATCTCCAGACCTTTTCCTATGTATATGTGAAAAGAGAGGTAGAGATTTTGTTCTAAATAAAAATGAGACCATGCGATGAGTTCTTTGTAAGATGCTCTATTGACTCAGTGTTTCATAGGGATCTTTCCAGGTGAACAAATATGGAATTGAACCATTACTTGTTTAACCAATCACCCTACATGGCATTTTTAGGTTATTTCTAATTTTCCCCACTACTATAAATAATACTGAGCCAAATATCCGTATCTATACACCTTTGTGCACCTTTTCAGCTATATTTGCCCAATCTCTCTTTAAAAAAATTTTTTTAGGTTATTTCCAATATTTTCCTATGACTATAATAATACTTGAACATATATCTCTGTACACACTTCTTTGTCCCTTTTCCAATTAGTTTTTCAGGATAGCTTCCCCAAAATAACCTCATTGGTTACTCATTGGTCAAAGTCCATGTACTTTGTAAAGATTTGGATACATATTGCCAGATTACACCACAGAAAGTTTGTGCCTATTTGTACAGCTCATACTGGTGAGTGAAGGTTCCCCTGGCATCCCTCTCTTTCCTGTACTGGGGCTTATGAATATTTGAAAGCTTGATTAGGTTATATTTTGTGGACTGGTATCAGGCTTTAAGCACAAACATCACAGTTTCTCTAGGGAAGTATATCTTACCTAAATGGCCAATTTAGAAATCGCCTTCCTCCTGGGGCGCCTGGGTGGTTAAGCATCCAGCTTTCGCTTAGGTCATGATCTCGTGGTACGTGGGTTCGAGCCCCGCGTCGGGCTCTGTGCTGACTGCCAGCTCAGAGCCTGGAGCCAATTTCAGAGTCTGTATCTCCCTCTGTCTCTGACCCTCCCCTGCTCACGCTGTCTCTCTCTCTCTCCCCTAGAAATAAATAAAAAATATTAAAAAAAAAAAAGAAATCGCCTTCCTCCTGAAGTGGGAGGTGGTCTGTGAAAAATACCCTGAAGCTTTTCTTTGACACCATCCATCAGAAAGCATACCAGGATGTGGGGCATCCAGGTAGCTCAGTCCATGAAGTGACTGGCTCTTGATTTTGTCTCAGACCAAGATCTCACAGTTCATGAAATCGAGCCCTGCCTTGGGCTCTGCACTGATAGTGTGGAGTCTGCTTGGGATTCCGTCTCTTCTTCTCTCTCTGCCTCTCCCCTGCATATGCACACTCTCTCACACAAAATAAATAAACATTAAAAGAAAAATGTTCCAGGGTGTGAGCTGGGTCCCTCTGTGATGGCTTAGTTGCTCTAACAAAAGACCCCCAAGAAAAATAGCCTCCCCTTTAAGAAAGTCTTGTGACATGCAGCCACACGACACTATCATGTTGTTCTAGGGGATATTTATTATGCATTAATGGGATAATAGGGCCAGTGGTATTTAGAACTATACCCAAGACCCCTTGAAAGTATGCAGGACAGGAGATTAATTGGTGAGGTCCCTCCAAATACGACTTTTAGTCCAGCAAAGTTAGCCAATTATACAGACACCCGGCACTAGAAATATGTAGACAAATTGGAGAGGGTTCAGAGGAAAGCAGTAAAAATGATGAAGGGAATGGAGGGACTGATTTACGAGGAGAGATTAAAGAAACCAAAAAGGCAGAGCTGGGACCCAGAGGTGACTTCAGGGAACACGATAACAGACAGCGAATCTTTGAACGATGTAAACCACCAGAGCGAGGCTGTATTGAGCCTGGTACCAAAAACATAAGCAATGGCAGTGAGGGGAAATGAAAGAGAAGACTTCTCACTGATTTATTCGGGATTGTCTCTAGAGAGAGGTTAGAATTTCTCTTGACTGGAAACGTTTAGTACCAGACAGCACTCAGCCCCCCAAGGAGAGGATTCTAGACCGGAAAGCAAGAAAATAGACTCACAGGTTAGATCATGCCAAACTTTGGAGCCTTGCCATGTTGTTACCTCATGGTGACCATATAAACACACTATCTGGGGTCCCGAAGGTAAAGTAATACGGCTCATCTCTTTTTCATTTCCTGCCTTTCATGCCTCCTTAAGTTAGCAAGTTGAATCATATCTGAACACATGCTTCTTCAATCAAGTCTCTCCACATGCGGCTCATTGGTAGGTGGGTTGCTGATGCTATTGTTCTGGGGGACAATGGACAGCTTCTCCCCGCCCCCTGGCAGTGCCTGTTTGAGATGAAGGGGGACAGAGGAAAGAGCCAGTCAGGCACAGAGCCCACCCACCCCTCACCACAGAGGATGTCTCTCTCCAGTCAGGCTTCATAATTTTTGTCCCAAAGCTCACCCCCATCGCAGACATGTAGCAGCTTGGTGTCCTCAAGAGTTCCCACAGAGCAGCAGCAGGTCCTAGGGGAGTTGGAGAGAGCATGTGAGGGCCTACATAGGGGATATGGTCCTGATTTTGGTCTCCTTGTTCTGCCGTCAATAATAGAAAGTTAATTTGCTTGGATGTGCTCCAGGCAGTACTCAATTATCATAAAATGGGGAACAGAACAATAAAGATCTCGTTGAAATGAAGCGTGGCGCCCGAGCGCGCACACACCATTTAAAGCGTTTTGCTCCTCCATGACAAGCCAAGTATTTCATAAGCGGTGAGCATATGCCCGACGCTGGCATCAGAGCTGTGAGGGGTGCTGGGACAGGTTTTTTGTGTAATGTCCAGAATCAGTGCGGAGGCAAGGAGAGGTGACGGCCGGCGGTGGGAAGGACAGGGGCTGTCCCTCATTAGGTGTGTGTATGGACGCGTGAGAGCGAGGAGAGCCAGCTTCTCCTCCTAGACCACAGCTTCTGTGCTTGCTGCAGTGTGACTGTGGTCAAGTGATTTCACCTGAGCCTCCGTTGCTCCCTCAGCAAAAGAGAGAATAGTACTGAGCTCACAAGGGTTTGGGGAGGGGTGAAATGAATAAAATGGACAATACTCTCAACTGGTCTTGTGCAAAGTGAGAACTCGATGTTACAGTATCCCCTCTCTCTTTCCTGCACATACACACACAACTCTTTTTTTTTTTTTTAAGCTTATTTATTTAGAGGGAGAGAGTGAGCAAGCGAGCAGGGGAGGGCCAGAGAGAGAGAATAGCAAACAAGCTCTGATCTGTCTGAGCAGAGCCCCATGTCAGACTGGAACTCAGAAATTGTGAGATCATGACCTGAGCCAAAACCAAGAGTCGGTGCTTAACCAATGGAACCACCCAGGCACCCCTACACACAACAACTCTTAATTCAATGTCTGTGGGGAATCTACTTGTGCCCTCCTTTGAGAAGGGGAAAGTGATTATCACCTTTAAAGATATATTTTTTAAAGATTTTATTTTTAAGTAATCTCTACAACCCAGCCTGGGGCTTGACCTTACAACCTGAAGATCAAGAGTCACATGCTCTACCTACTAAGCCAGTCAGACACCCCTCTAAAAATAATATTTTTTAATGTTTATCTTTGAAAGAGAGAGAGAAAGAGAGCAAGTGGAGGAGGAGCAGAAAGAGAGAGAGGGAGACACAGAATCAGAAGCAGGCTCCAGGCTCTGAGCTGTCAGCACAGAGTTCTGATGCAGGGCTGGAACCCATGAGCCATGAGATCATGACCTGAGCTGAAGTTGGACGCTTAACAGACTGGGCCACCCAGGTGCCTCTAAAAATATTTCTTAAGCTGCTAGCTATGAATTTGAAGAAGTTCCATGATTTCAGCATGAAGTTTAAATTTTTATTTTTATTTATTTATTTTTTTAAAATGTTTTATTTATTTCTAGGAGACAGAGAGACAGCATGAGCAGGGGAGGGTCAGAGAGAGAGGGGGTCACAGACTGAAACAGGCTCCAGGCTCTGAGCTGGCAGTCAGCACAGAGCCCAACGCGGGGCTCGAACCCACAAACCGTGAGATCATGACCTAAGCGAAAGTCGGACGCTTAACCAACTAAGCCACCCAGGCGCCCCTATTTATTTTTAAAGTTTTAAGTAATCTGTGTACCCCAACATGGGGCTTGAACTTATGACCCTGAGATCAAGAGTCACGTGCTCTTCCAACTGAGCCAGCCAGGTGCCCCTACATTTTAATTTTTTTATGTTGATATTTTAATATTGAATACATTTAATGTTTCACTATTTAAAAAATTTAATTTGACTTTCGATCACATGATCACCTTAGAATCAAACACTGTCATTTTCTTTTTTCCTTTTTTTAAAAATTTTTTAATGTTTCTTTATTTTTGAGAGACAGAGACTGAGTGCAAGTGGGGGAGGGGCAGATAGAGGGGGAGACATAGAATCCGAAGCAGACTCCAGGCTCTAAAGGTCAGCCCAGAGCCTGACATGGGGCTCGAATCCACAAACCGTGAGGTTATGACCTGAGCTGAAGTCGGACACTTAACCGACTGAGCCACCCAGGTGCCCCTGTCATTTCGTTTTAGTACCCACATTTTCATCTAGGTTCATAGCTAGGGGGTCACAAAAGAGACAACTTTAAACTTTCTCTGTATTCTTCTCCCCCATTTTTTTCTGTATGCTTCTCCAGTCTGAGAAGGATGGAGCTACAGCGAACACCGTGCAGGTAGGGGCGGGAGGGTGAGGCAGCCTATGTGGGGGAGTCACAGGAATACCTGAAGAAAGGAGAAACGAGGCAGCATGAGGGCAGAGTTAGGTGTGAGGTGTGAATGAGGCCAGTTAGGGTTCAAAGGCGAGCTGCCTGTGACCTTGGAGCCTGGAGTCCATCACAGTAATGTGGGACTTAGAATCTTTCTGTGAAATCCCTTGTTCTGCCTACCTGTTGACGTGCACTTATCTCAAACACCAATACCCCTCACTCGTAGAGCACAACATGTGTGCAAAAAGGGTGGGTTTCCAGTCCCTCTGGGAGGTTCTAGGCAGTGGCTGAATTGGAGCAGTGGACGTGCTCCCGGAGTTACATGACCGTGGTCACAAAGATGTCACCCCCACACTGCCACCACAAAGGAGATACTGTGGAGAGGACTTCTGTATAATGAATACAGAATCACCTGGGAATGGCCATGGCAGAGGCGATTTCCCCTTTCCCAGAGAAGGGGACAGGATGGGGCTCCATGTGAGACTGTCATAGGGAGGGATGACATCAGTTGTATAGAACACACCTAATATTGGGATTGCAGCTGGAGCTTTGTGGAATTGGGATACCTTATAATATTCCCGCCGTGACTGGCTGTCCTGGTGTATTGTGATGTGAGTCTTGATCTCACAAGCTTCGTTACCTCTCCTCTAACCTCGGGGCCAGAAAACACTCGGATGCACTAGGCTCAGCTTCACAGACCTACTGGCGTGCAGGTCCTAGGAGCTTCTCCTCCCCTCTTGGAGAGACCACACAGTTGCGCACATTCCCAGGGAGCATGCCACAGGGAGGGGGGTAGCATCAGCAGATTTTGGCGGGGAGGCCAATGTATTAATCCAGTTGAGTCTCCGTTTTCTCATCAGAAGAATATGCATAATTGAGAGGCTGTAGGAAAACTACCCAGTCCAGGTGCTGCTACCCAACAAATTACAGCTATCATCATAATTTAAATTCAGCAGCGGCTAGAACTGAGCAGTGGTTAGAATGAAAGCCCCGCTTTCAGCCCAGAGAACAGAACAAGAAAAAAACACAGATGCTCTGCCATTGGGGCCTTTTTACCTCAACTGCTGCCCTGAGGGTCTCTAGCTTCTCTATTTAGCTAATTGTCTGTGTACTTAGATGACTATCTACTTATATAATGGCCTCTTAAATCAGTCACATATGCTGTGATAATTTTGCTTGCAGGCATGACAGTGTTGGGGAGAAAGGGTCACATACTCAGTTTCTTGGGACTGACCATGCCATCTTCTCTCCACCTTAATTCTGGGGCTTTGAACAGGAACCTGTCTGTCTGCTTGAAGGGTCCCTTTTCATTTTTAGTCTGCAGCTGATTAAGGTGAACTTAAACTCTGTAGATAGTAGATTTTAAATATGTGCCCAGGGATCAATATCTGTTGATAATGAATATGGCTCATCGGCTTGGGAAGAGTCAAGGCATTTAGGGTGTAGCTCATTCTGACTAGATGACACAGGCTTCGCCCCTTCACTGTTTGGAGCCTTCCATTCTTCATCGACACATTCCTCAGGAGATTGAATTAAATGCCATCTAAAGGGCCCTTCAGCATTTTCAGTTGATCTATGAATGCATTACTGACGTGCCTGGGTAGTGTCTGATTTTCTTTTTCTTTTTTTTTTTAATGTTTTTTATTTATTTCTAGGAGAGAGAGAGAGAGAGGCAGCATGATCAGGGAAGGGTCAGAGAGAGAGGGAGTCACAGACTGAAACAGGCTCCAGGCTCTGAGCTGGCAGTCAGCACAGAGCCCAACGTGGGGCTCAAACCCACGAACCGCGAGATCATGACCTAAGCGAAAGTCAGACGCTCAACTGACTAGGTGTCTAATTTTCTTAAAGGACTTGGAGCTGACCACCGTATTCTTAGGAAGGTACATTTGGGAGAGTGTCTTCTGTGAACCCTCACTTATAAGGAATAAGTATTAATTTGAGGATCGGGGCACATGCGCGGCTCATTTGGTTGAACCTCCGATGCTTGGTTTCAGCTCAGGTCATGATTTCACAGTTCCATGGGTTCAAGCCCCACATAGGGCTCTGTGCCCACAGTGTGGTGCCTGCTTGGGATTCTCTATTTCTCCCTCTCTCTCTCTCTCTCTGGCCCTCCCCTGCTCATGCTGTCTCTGTCTTTCTGAAATAAACTTAAAAAATAAATAAATAAATTGAGGATCATCTCAGCCTTTAAATTCACCTTTTTCTCTTCTACTCTCTACCTTCGGGTCTGCTCTACATTGGTATCTTCATGATACAGTGGGAATAAGAGAAAGTGAGCACCCAGTTTGTAGTGGTGAGGAAAATCTTTGCTGCCTTTGGGTAAATTACAGTTAGGGTGAATGGTGAGTTTGCTGGAATTTAAGCCCACCTAGGAATGTTCAGAGAAGGGACTCCAGTGACCTGAAGAAGCGGTAAGAGCATAGAGAACATGGGACTAAGGAATTTCTCTGTACAAAGCTGCCTCCCCAGGCCAAGTTTCAAGAGCCTTGCAGTGATCTAATGTGCCTGGAGAAAAATGGAAACACCTTCACAGGGGAGCGCTGCTGTGACTGTTGCTATGATCACCAGCTCTGAGCACCAGAGCCTCCTGTTCTTTTCAATCTCACTAATCAGACACAAGAGACGGCAGAAGTGGTTTATGATGAAATCAAGAGTCCTGGGGTACCTGGGTGGCTCAGTTGGTTAAGCGTCCAACTTTGACTCAGGTCATGACCTCCCTGTTTGTGAGTTCGAGCCCTGCATGGGGCTCTCTGCTGTCAGCACAGAGCTCTACTATCAACACAGGGCACGCTTCGCTCTTCTAATCCTTTGTCCCCCTCTCTGCCCCTCCCCCACTTACACATGCACCTTCTCCTCTTTCTCAAAAATAAACAAACATTAAAAAAAAAAAAGAGTCCCAAGAGGGATACTGAAGTGTACTCCCATAATAATGCTACCTTATGTCCAAGAAACAAGGATGGAATTTTATTTGGACACAGCTGGTTCTAAAGTCTCAGGCAGAGAGGTAGGAGCTAGATTTTCTGAAGCCTGAGTACTTCTAACTTGTAAGGGTTTTTGTACAGTTTGAGGGATCAGAAAAGCATGAAGTTAATGCACAGTGCTCTTACCAGCTCCTTATCAGCAGGTAGGCACATTTCTAGGAAGGATCAACAGCAGAGGGACAGGGAGGGGAGCAAGTGTGTGGGAACTCTGTACTTTCTGATCAATTTATTTGTAAACCTGAAACTGCCCTAAAAAATCTTTCAGTTAAAGAAAATGAAAAACTACAGTTGGTACTGATTAGTTCACTTTAACAACTACCAATCACTTATCTGTATTTGCTCCCTTTTTCATTGTTACAGTGTCAAAAATCACCTCATAATATTAGTAATAGAAACCTAACTTGTATGAAAAAGAAGAGTAGAAGTATGGGTCATTGATGGCATGGGTTCTCCTGGGGTCATCGGGGCATAGAGGAGCTTGGAATGTGACACATAATAGATATTCAATTTGTAGTTAATTATTAAATGGGTGCATGGATAATTGAAAAGATGAGCCTGCTAGCTTTGGTTGGGAACTTGGGTCGTTCTAACAGCATGCCCTGGGGCAACATTTAGGCACAGCCTTCCTCTGGGGACAGAATTGTCCACTCTCTGAGGCACAGAAGCTTCCAGCACCCACTCTATTCCTAGACTCCTTAAAACACCTCTTTCCTCTTCCTCATCATCCTTGAAGGCAAATGATCGGACTTTTAAAAAATGGTTATTAATTATATGTATATTTTTAATTTTTTAAAAATTTTATTTGAGAGAGACAGAGACAGTATGAGTGGGGGAGGGGCAGAGAGAGGGACAGAGAATCCCAAGCAGGCCCCAAGCCACCAGTGCAGAGCCCCATGTGGGGCTTCAACTCACAAAATGGGTGAGCTCATGACATGAACCAAAACCAAGAGATGGGCATTTAACTGACTGAGCCACCCACATGTCCCTATTTATTTATTTATTTATTTATTTATTTGTAGAGACAGAGTGGAAGAGGAGCAGAGAGAGAGGGAGACAGTGAATCCCGAGCAGGGTTTCTGCTGGCAGCACAGAGCCTGACACAGGGCTTGATCTCATGAACCGTGATATCATGACCTGAGTCATAATCAAGAATCAGACGCTTAACTGACTGAGCAGGCATTCCCAGATTTCTTTATGACTTAAGAGTTTTACTGTCAATTGCAGGGGAATAAAAACAAATGAGAATTCTTTCTGTAAGTTGTTAGAAAATTACAAAATTCTTAGTGCCCTGGGTCCTGGCATATAGCTCTTACCTTGCATCTGCAGTGGTAACTGGATGAACCTTTGATTTCCAGCGATTGGCTTTTATTTACTGTCACAACACCCTTCTTACTACCTAACATTATTTTTCTTCTTGATTATTATCTGCCTCATTTTCTCTGGATGTAAATTCCTTGAGAGAAGGATGCTGCCTGTCTTATTCACCTCTCTATCTCCAGGACTTAGAAGAGGGTCTCTGCCAGAGTGGGTGCTCTGGTTGGAGAATGAATAAATGGAACCCAAGAGTCAAAGCCAGTTTGGAGAAGAAATTTTAATCTGACCTGAGCAGAGCTCAGACACTTTTGGTAGCCAATTGGAAATGTGGATATTCAACTTATTCATTCATTAAAAAAATATGGCCTGAGCACCTACTATGTGCCAGCTACCATGTGGGGGCTTTAAATATGGGTTTGGCTTTTAGCCTTAGATGTCCAAACCCAGAAATATAACCTCTAGACCAAGGTCTCACTTCTACTGCCAATTTGCTGTGTGGTTAGACTCACTTAACTTCTCTGTTTCCCAAATAGGCTAACTGATATTCTGTCACCTTGCAGGGCAGTTGCAAGGATTAGCTGCCATTTACAGCATGCTTTGAGATCCAAGATGAAAGGACTATTGCTTGTGCCAAATCATGTGATTGCAGTGACGTGTTAAGGATGAATGCTTTAGAGCTTGTGACAGACTTTGAAGGTGAAGAGAGATTAAGTCTTATGATTTCTTTTAGCTCCTAGTCAGTAGTGACCTGGAGGTTTATGAGTCTCTGAGCCTTCCTGGCACTGCTGGGATTCTGTCTCCTTTTTTGTCCCAAGAAGTTACATTGGTGCTCAACATTTTTATTTTGCATGGTTGGCAACAGAAGAATCAAAGGTAGCGTGCTGTATTATAGAAGGTCAACTTCACGAGCCTAGAGCTAGGGGAGGAGGAGGAGGGCACAGAATAAATTGTTCTCTGACATTTTCATCCCTGGATTCATAGCCAGTTGTCTGCTGAGTTCAGGCACCAGTGAATTCTACTGGAGACTCTCAACAAAATAAAGCAACCAACCCAAAGGATGGCTTGAAGCATCAATTTTGTTTAATGTTTGACTCAAATATATTCTAAATCTAAATCAAAAACAAATCTCTGAGAACAGATTTAAACTGCTTCATGTGAAAGACAAACTACCTATGTTCTGTGCCTTTCTGGAGTTTCTCTCCCTCTTGAGGACCCACAAGACCCATTCCTCGAGGTGCAAAGTTTCCTCCTGGTACTGCGGGACCTCCCACGACATCCTTCCTGGTTCCCAGCACTTTGGGGGAGGCCACCACTGGAAGGCAGACTGAAGCAGGGTCATACCTTGGAAAGGATTCTAGGCCCGAGGGAACAAAACTGTGTGGGGTCCAACCTAGATAGTCTTACTTGAAAGGAGTCTGCTCTGTCCAAGTTCTTTAAAGCCCACTTGGGACTGAAAATTTGAAATAACCATTATTGGTGTCCCGAAGAGGGTATGGTACAGTACCTGAGGGCTTCCTGCCACCCATACCTTTTATTTATTTTTTTTAATTTATTTCTAGGAGAGAGAGAGACAACATGAGCAGGGGAGGGTCAGAGAGAGAGGGAGATACAGACTCCGAAACAGGCTCCAGGCTCTGAGCTGGCAGTCAGCACAGAGCCCAACGTGGGGCTCGAACCCACGAACCGTGAGATCATGACCTAAGTGAAAGTCGGACGCCCAACCGACTAAGCCACCCAGGCGCCCCGCCACCCATACCTTAAATGTGGGGCCCAGACTCACTGTCCAACTTGTCCTAACTGCGGGACAGCCGACACAGGAGGATGTAGGGTTCAGGTGGTGGGTGCCTCCTGACTTCCCCCTGCCTGGGCGGTTGTGCTGCAGATATTTACATGCTGTGCCTGATAGAGAAGAATGGGATCTTGGAGGCAGGACACACCCAGATGGGAGCCGAAGAGTGGCTGGCTAAAGGCATAATAACTTCGTTCAAAAGAAACGTACAAGACCAGACAGAGTTTTCAACTTCTTAATTCCAGAAGGGAGGTGAAAATTGTCTTTATCACCTCTTTTCAGAACCTCACTGGAGGACAGAGATAGTTGTCTAGTCTTGGTCCTTTCCTGCATCCCGTATCTTCTACCACTTCATTTGCTCAGTCTGAAGGTCTCTTTTTATTATATTCTGTTTTAAAATATATATATTTAAAACAATTTTAATGTTTTATTTATTTCTGAGAGAGAGAGAGTGTGTGTGAGCAGGGGAGGGTCAGAGAGAGAGAGAAAGACAGAATCTGAAACAGGCTACAGGCTCTGAGCTAGCTGTCAGCATAGAGCCCGACGCAGGGCTCAAACCCACAAACTGTGAGATCATGACCTGAGCTGAAGTCGGATGCTTAACTGAGTGAGCCACCCAGGTGCCCCTTAAATATATTTTTTAATGTTTATTTATTTTTGAGAAAGAGAGAGCGTGAACAGGGGACGGTCAGAGAGAAAGGGAGACACAGATTCTGAAGCAGGCTCCAGGCTCTGAGCTGTCAGCACAGAGCCTGACACGGGGCTCGAACTCACGGTCCATGAGATCATCACCTGAGCTGAAGTCAGAAGCTTAACCGACTGAGCCACCCGGGCACCCCTCTTTTTATCATATTCTTTCAGAATGTACACTAGTTAGTACCAGCCAGGAGGTCAGGCATTATTTCAGTTATATGTCACTCCACTTCTAGTATATATACAGGTGAATGAGGGTTTTGAAAAACTCAAAGTGTGTGCAATTTAAGTCAACAACTACAAAAATAAGTCTCGCCGAGACCTATTTCGGGAACTTCTTTAATGTTTATTTATTTAAAGAGGGCATGAGCGGGGGAGGGGCAGTACAGAGGATCAGAAGCAGGCTCTCTGCTGACAGTAGAAAGCCCAATATGGGGCTTGAACTCAGGCTTGAACTCCTGAACCCGTGAGATCATGACCTGAGCCAAGGTCGAACACCTAACCAACTGAGCCACCCCGGCACCTCAGGAGTTCTTATCACTGTACAGAAATCACTGTCGCTAAGCTTAAAGCAAAAGCTGTAATTGTTTGCCTTGCCAAGGTGCACAGACATTCCTGGGCAGCACAATTTGCATCTGAAGGACATGTATCTGAATACCAAGTGGGGAGAGCACCACATCTGACTGCGAGTGGGTCCAGGAGGAAGTGTTCATCTAATCTTTCAAAGCCTTGCAGTAATTCACGAACAGGCAGACCATTCAGCAGCATAATTGAGTCTGCCATTTCTAAACAGTGATATTACAAATACCATAGTAGTGCGATCCAAAACTCTGTCCCAGAATGTCCCATTTCTTGGCAGTGATTTTCAGTGGCACAACAGAGTTTTACTGGGGAGTATTTCCCATTCTCTAGCCCAGGGCTTTCTGAGGTTGTATGATTACTTGATGAAAGGTGCTTTGTGAAAAACTGCCTTGTTTTAAGAAAATAGTATTCAACTTTTATGCTACATCCTTTCCCAGGTTTTACATTAATATTGCCATAGGTGTATGTAGAAGTGCATGGTTTTTAAGCAGTTTCTATATACATTTATTATTATATTTCATTGTCTCTGAAAAGTGCCCCCAGTCGTCGTCTATATTGTTTTTGTTATGTCTGATTCTAAATTTATCCAGAGACGACTGTGGTTTGATGAGTTTAAATCACAGGAAGGACAAGTGCCAAATTAAAGGCTTGTTGGTAATTTTTTTTTCTTGATGCCGGGTATTTTTAACCCTCCCCTCTTGCCGAGGGGAAATAGATTTTTATAAGATCGTATATTTATATATTTTTGATGCATGACTTCTGAAGATGGACAGTGCTGCAATGCAAGAATGAGCTGGGGAAACATTTGCAAGAGAAACATAACAATGAGAGATTAATACGTGGAGGCACTAGCTTCAAGGAGTTTGTTCTCCAAAAAATAAAAGCCGCCACATTTCATTTCCTTAAGCCCATTGTCTAACATAGTTGATATATCTGTCTTATTTAATTATAGCCCTAAGGAATCAGTGGAGAGAGAGGGCATTTGGTCTTACAGTTGCTTTTATTTGTTGGCTGTGGTCAGGTTGGAGACCTCTGGGAAACAGGAAGTTTCCAAGAATAGCAGATTTTAGATGATAGTTGCTCTAGTCAAAGGATCGGTATTTATCCAGAGTGGAGCTTGGAAGCTGACTGATTGTTTACAAGTGTAGGACACCGAATGTCATTATCCCTTAAGAGGAATATCTAGGTGCTCATGGAAAAATCTCCCAAGATGGAGTTGGGGTAGGAAGTGTGGTTTGTTTAGCCAGCTGGACTTGACATCATTAGAGTTAGAATCTTAATTTTGAGAAGAATTATGAGGTACAAGGGTCCTGTACCTATTGAACTTATAAGCAATACTTGGTGTGGCTGTGCATTTTTCTGGAGAAAGAGGGAATAGGTTTTATGAGGTTCCCCCAAAGAGCCACGACCCTGAAAAGCTGAGGGCTCTTTCCTGATGGCTTGCTCAGTCTCCTGCTCTGTGAACTGCCCCTACAGCCGCCCACATGCCCCTACAACCTTGCCACTGGGGAATGTTAGCCCCTATGCGGACTGCTCTGATTTATTGAGGGCTGGGTAGGAAGGAGCACAGAAGCCACACTCGGATCTCTCAAGGCCCTGTGGATGGCAGAAGTGGGTAAAACAGGACTGGGGGTATGGTGGTGACCAGAGAGGCTACACTCCCTTTTGAGAGAGGGTCGTTTTAGCGTCTCCAGCATGAGCTTTTGTTGAACAACCATGAAGCTCAGTGCTGCTGGATGTTTATATATAAGCCTCGGGCTTGAACTTGGGGCTTGAATTTATGATCTTGAGATTAAGAATTGTGTGCTCTACCAACTGAGCCAGCCAAATGCCTCTGGATGTTTATATATTGAAACGTCAGCAGCTCATTCAGAATTTTGAAGAATATTGAAGGAAACCCCACAAAAATGCTTGCAAGGGCAGAGACGACCACATCCTTTTGTTTGTCACCTTTCTGGCAGAGCACTGCTTGCCATTAAGAACAAGCTCAAGGCTCCATTTTCATAACATATATCTATATACAGTAAAACCTTGGATTGCGAGTAACTTGTTCTGCAAGTGTTCTGCAAGACGAGCAAACATTTCTAATAAATGTTAACTTGATAAATGAACGATGTCTTGCAATATGAGTAGTATGTGATGCTGAGGGCCTCATGATCACACCCGAGCCAGTGTTTCTTCTCTCTTTTTCTCTGGCTCTTTCTCTCTCGGGATTGTGGTTGATTGTTCCTCATGCTTGGATGCTCAGTCTCAGGCCATGGTGTTTGGCAGAAATTCGTGATTTTTCAGAATGTTGGAAGGTGCCCACTGGCACTAGTGTATTTTTTGTCACTTCAAAGCACCTATGGACAGTCCTTTGCTTTTCATACAAGAGAAAGCTGAGGAATGCTTTGCTTCATTCTAGATCATTGGATAGGTTCCTTGTTAAGGTAGCACAAGAAGGAAAAGATTCTATTGATTCTTTTAGGCAGTGATTCCATTAATGACAGTGAAAGTCATCCCACACAATAACCCTTCTCTCTCTTGTCTCCCTCACACCATTCACGAAGGTTTTCAAAGATATGTGCAGGTTAATTAATTTTTAAATATTTTGTATTTTCTTTATTATTTTGTATTATATTACAGTATTGCAATCATTTTTGAGGGGGGCACAAATGAGGGAGGGGCATAGAGAGAGGGAGAGAGAAGCAGGATAGGGCTTGAACTTATGAATCATGAGATCATGAGCCAAAGTCAGGTGCTTAACGAACTGAGTCACCAAGGCACCCTTGTATTCATTTTTATATGAATATTTTTGGATTGTGGAATGAATTATCTTAGTTTCCATTATTTCTTATGGGGAAATTTTTTGCTTTGGTATACAAGTGCTTTGGATTACAAGCATGTTTCCAGAATGAATTATGCTCGCAAACCAAGGTTTTATTTATTTATTTTAATGTTTTATTTATTTATTTTTGTGAGGGAGAGAGTGGAGGCAGGGAAGAGGGATACAAAGAATCCAAGCAGGCTCCATGCTATCAGCACAGAGCCCAATGCGAGGCTTGAACTCATGAACCGTGAAATCATGACCTGAGCCAAAATCAAGAGTTGGCTTAACCGACTGAGCCACCCAGGTGCTACCATAACATATATTTGACATCCACTTCTTTTCTATTAAAAAATGAATTCCACAGATGATATAACCAACAAGCATGATTTTTTAAAAAATGAATATTTTGCCTTAACTGTAATACATAGAGATAACAGGAAAGAAACTTATAATGAAAATGTGTATTTTAGCACATAAATGCTCAGCTGTGACTATATTAGAAATGGAAAAAGCCGCGATACATTTCCCAAATGTTCCCTGAGGGGAAAGATTGACACCATTGAAAGTCACATTGCCAGAGGCTTCTGATTCATACGAATCGAATTGTACCTTGTTTCCTCCAACTTTCCACTCACCGGTCTTAGGTCAGCCCTCTTACGTCACACTTGAGGTTCAGTGTTGCCTTCATGGGACAACTTTTAAATGACAGGAAGAGTTTGTTTCTCTGCCCTCATGCTGTCCACCCCTCTCCTGTGCAGGCTTCTCTGGCCAAGTGTTTCCAGTTCTTTCAACCATTCCCGACATAGCTGCCTTGCTGACCTCCTCCTTCAAGAGCCCTCCTTCTGTCCTTCTCGTTTTCCTGTGTCTGGACCCCACCCTAGTCCTGCAGCTGCCCTGCATAGTAGGATGTGTCTGAACCTCTGTGTCTTTCCTCTCCTCACCCCCACCCAGGGGCAGCCACCCATGTAGATGGGACTTGGACTGTTGTGTTCTGTGTGGCAGCCATGGCCATCTCGTGTCACAGTGACTTAGGAAATGAAGAGCTGGTTATGAATGCTGGGCCACCCCCTGGCCATTAAAGCGCACCGAAGCATCTGAATGGCCAGATTTGGCTGTATTTGACCTATAAAATAAGCTATAAACCTACTCGTTTTACTAGTGCTGTCAAGTGCAGCCACATCTCCGTTGTTGGTTCGTTTTAGCTGACCCCACTTGCTTCTATCACCTTCTAAGTGTTGACGTTGTCAGTGCTGCAAGTCAGCACTTCATTCCCTGCTCTGCTTTGCAGATGAGGCCTTTACAGGAAGCGTGGGAGCTGACGAAATCACTATTTTTTGCTCTTTTGTCCTAATGGGCTGTTTCCATCTCACTCCACATTAACTCCAATGTGAAACTCAGCCTCGTATTTAAATCTACAGAATGTTAAAACCACTTAGATTAAGAATGCATCAGTTTTTAAAGTTTAGAGGGTCAACAGGAATTACCACACTGCACAGTATGGAGACTTTCATCATGTCACTGACTTTGTCTCTTGTCTACTCCTCACTCCCTCCTCCTGCATTGTCTGTGAAACTTCAATGTTCAGAAACTTCATCCTTCTCAGATACAGAATAGTTTAATTTTCATTTCAGAAGCTTTGGTCCTAGCCAACATAAAGGGCCTAAACAGGTATCTTGAGCTGTTATAACAAAATATCATAGACTGGATGGCTTATATGCAACAAACACTTATTCCTCACAGTTCTGGAGGCTGGGAAGTTCAAGATGAAGTGTCACCAGATTCACCAGTGTCTGAGAGCCCAATTTCTGGTTCATAGAGAGCTGTGTTTTGGCCATAACCTCACATGGCAGGAGGGTTGAGAGACCTCTCTTGGGTCTTTTTTATAAGGACTCTAATCCTCATCATGATGGCTCCGCCCTCGCAACCTACTGTCCCACCTCCAAATACCATCACATTGAGGGGATGGGTTTCAACATATGAACTTGGGAGGGGGGATTAACATTCAGTCCATTGCACTAAGGGAGAGGGGTGAAAGAGGGTGAGAGGAGAGGGTCTCACTGTGCACTCCAATCTTTGTTAAAATTATTTTTCAGACCAAATTATTTCCCTTTCTAAGAGATTCTCATGCCAGCTGTGAACATTTAGCATTATAATATCATTTTCTCTGTTCTAATGCATTTGTAAGCTTTATTCCATCCTATGTAGAAGGAGTACCCATTTGTCATGTATTTGGGTGTTGAGGGCCTGCCCTGTGCTAGGGATGGACTAAGCACTGGAACACACAGGACTCACCTCAAGGAACTGGCTTTTTGTGGTGACAGGAAGAAAAGTGAACAGACATGTCAACCTCATGTGCTTTGATATGGTGTCTTTGGATATTACAGATACATAAAAGAGTACTATGTAATCTGCTCTTCGGAGATAGGACAGACCCAGCTAGACTGAATGATGAACAAATCTTGAAAGACCAGCAGAAGTTAGCCAGATACAGGAGGGGGTGAAGGGAGTTCCAAGTAGATTGAGGAGTGTGTGGGGATGGATAGAGTGAGACCTGAAGCATATTTCAAAGAAAATCAGTCCTAGCCACGTGAGAGTGGCCTGCCAGGGGGGTTGTAGCAAGGGCTCTCCTGTGAGTGCTGAGTGCCTCTCGTTGGACTTTTATCCTAAAAGCAAAAGCCCATGTAATTTGCTTGTTGCATTGGCTCAGCAAAGCCTTTAACCCTGGTATCAAGAGCTTTATTTTTCTCATTTTCCCATTGAATCACTCTTCTTTCCCTTCTTGCTATCTTGGCAGCACATAAGGAAATGGAGATATGTGAATAGCTCTTCTCAGATCTGTTCTCAACGTTAATAAAAATCAGAACTCTGGATTGTGGGTTTACTCAAGGGAGAGCTCCTCTTTATCATTCTCTTTTCTGATGATTTGAAGTTGGGGAGAGCCCGGTCCATATTCCAGTTCCACCATTTCCAGCTGCCTGACATTGGGCAGGCTACAGAACCCCTTTGAGTCTCAGCTTCTTTATCTATAAAATGGGAATAGAAGAATACATGCATCATAGAGTTGTGGAAATGTGAGGTATTCTCTGGGGTAGCAAAAGCTTCCAACAAATGGTTGCCTTTGTCTTAATTCGCATTAAAAACTTAAAACCCCACTCACTGCGTAGGAAGATAGTGGCCATTGAACTTTGTGCCTGTATGGAAAACATGGTTGAGAACTGAGTAAACATGAGAAGGGATAAATGAAATCCCCTAAGAAAGGCTGGTCTTGCTGTTGCTCTTTGTCACCAAAATAAGAAAAGAAGCTGTTACAAGGAAGTTGCCCGAACTTGGTGTCCCCCTCTGCAAAATAAGGGTTGGTTGAGATGCTGCTTTGAGTTCCTTTCAAATCATAACACTTCATTCATCTTGGCTTCCAGAATAATTGCATAAGTATAAAGCTTTGAACAACTGCTGACGTCCAGGTCCTATGTGGATATATAAAATCAGAATCCCTACCAGGGTGGGGATGCCTGGGGCAGGACTGAGGTCACAGTAAGAGTCAAGTCTATAATTTCTAGCTTATAGCATCCTTTATAGTCAATCACCTACATAGGAGAATTAGATGTCAAAAGTCAATACCACAAATTGACTTTGTTGTTGTTTAAGTTTTTTGTTTTTCTCCTCAAAGTGAATAATTAGGCTTCTTAGAGATGTATGTAATTGCTAGTCCTTGCGTTTCCTTTACCAAAATATTCGTAGCATAAAGACGTATGTTACCAATTATGTTTTTAATTAGAATGGAAATGTGTGTAAAGCTCTTTCATAGAAATGCATACTAAATCTGTTTTAGAGAAACTTACTTGTAAGACTTTTTTTTTTCCTTCTCTTTTCACTCGGTTCCAATTCAGGCTTTGGCCTTCATTCAAGAGAAGCCACTACAATGAAATATTTTCTGACACTGTGTGTGAAAATAGCTGTCCTTGATGTGTGTGTCTTTATTTATGTCAGGGTTCCTAACGAATCCCACAAATAAAACCTGCTTTTTCAATGAGAAACATTTCAAAATGGAAGAAGGATGTATGTCATATTGACCCAAAATAGTATAAGCATAATGAACCCAACATGGAAGAGGCTTTAAAGGCTCACATTTTCATGGGAAATACTTGTGAATTTTACCTCACTATAATTGGAGGAAAAAATATAATGGCCTTTGAGCATGATAAATTTTTTTTAAAATATTTTTTATTTTATTTCTAGGAGAGAGAGAGAGAGAGAGAGACAGCGTGAGCAGGGGAGGGTCAGAGAGAGAGGGAGATACAGACTCTGAAATAGGCTCCAGGCTCTGAGCTGGCAGTCAGCACAGAACCCGACGCGGGGCTCAAACCCACGAACCGCGAGGTCATGACCTAAGCGAAAGTCAGACGCTTAACTGACTAAGCCACCCAGGTGCCCCGAGCATGATAATTTCTTAATGCATACTTATTGAACTTCAGTATGTGTGGTCTATTAAAAAGAATTTCATAGAAAAAAATTTTATAAATCATATATATGTGTGTGTGTGTATGTGTGAGTGTGTGTAGTTTGTGGGGAGATAACAACTATACATTTGCCTTTTGTGACTTGCTTTTTTTTATTTATTTATTTTATTTTATTTATTTCTAGGAGAGAGAGGGAGAGACAGCGTGAGCAGGGGAGGGTCAGAGAGAGAGGGAGTCACAGACTGAAACAGGCTCCAGGCTCTGAGCTGGCAGTCAGCACAGAGCCCGACGCGGGGCTCAAACCCACGAACCGCGAGACCATGACCTAAGCGAAAGTCGGACGCTTAACCGACTAAGCCACCCAGGCGCCCCTGTGACTTGCTTTTATAGCTTAATGTACGTAGATGTTCTTCCCTGTCAAAACCTTTGATCTCCATTATTTTAATGACTGCATGGTATTCCTAATTATCAACATATCAGAATTTATTTAACCCATCTCACTGTTGCGTGTTAGGTTGTTTCCCGTTTTTCCTATGAATAAAAATATGAACAAGAGCAGCCTTATTCATAAGGATGTCTTTGTACAGCTACATTCATAACTCTTTTTGTACAGTTCTTTCCTTAGTGTCAGTTCATAGAAATGGAGCTATTAGGTCAAATAGGGCTCATAGTTGAAAGGAAGTTGACACACATTGCCAGACTGTACTGAAGCCTATACTAATTTGTCCTCCTACTGACCCGTTTGTTCAGCAAATGCTTTTCAGCATTAGAGTAATTTGAAGTCCAAAGTGAAACTCTCCCTGACTATCTCAGCAAATAACTTCCACACTCCCCAGACTCATTCTGCAAGGGCAAAATACTGAAGACAGCTGCATACTTATTGAAAGCAACAACAGCGGAGGCCAGGGGACTGCAAAGAAGAAAGAGGTTGTCAACAGCGCACTTAGAAGAAATGAATACCTTTTCACTTGCCAGGGTCTGACCTGACCTCTGGGACAATGTGCTTGCTCCCAAAGAAGAGTTGAGGTTAGAAAGAAAGAAAAACTAGAAATTCCATCTGAAATTCCACTGGGTCTCATATTTGAGATTGGCAGCAGTGAGGCATTCCAGATGGCTTTGTCTATTCTTTTGAACCTACCTTTTGATCTCATTTAAATTTCCTCCTCATTTCACCTGTTCTGGGTTTATTGCCTAGAAAGCAGGCAGGTGAACATATTAGGTCCTCCTCAAGGCACCCTGAGACCACAGGAAACTCACGTTCAGGTCAGGAATCGTATAACATGACTCCATGCTCCACATTTATGGGCAAGTTAAACAACAGGGAATTTTATGCTGGGATTTATGACACAAATGTGTAGCAGGCACACTATGAGGTGGGAGGGAAATTTAAACAAGGAAAATCTCTGCCCATAATATTGATTCAAGTTTTCCAATTGATGGAAAAAACATGTAAGAATTTTATTCTGGAAATTGCCTGTGAGTTAGACAAGGGGCAGGAAAACATAAATAATATAAACACACCACTCCTCCTTCCCTGAAATATTGGTTCTCCTCTTCCAGATGAGGTCATTGCTAGTTTTCTAGTCAGTCTGTGTACAGGCCAGAATGATCTGAAAGTGTGAGATTAGCTGCTTTAGCAAATTTTATCCCTATTAATTCCAGTAGGGAGGGGGGAAGAAAAGAGGAGCATGTGTCGGGTTGAGGGGGCACGACTTCTACCTTCTCTAAAAAACTGACCTATACCTTATGTATCCGTCCTTATGGCCCATAAAAGCCAGCACAAAGGAGAGCACCAGCTGGAATCATTCAGGGAAGGCAATGGCTTTCAAAGACCTGGCTAGCAGCAGGTGGAATATGCATTAGAGGTCCTTTTTCTCTTCAAATAGTACCTATTTTCAGTGGGAAACAATATGGTTCTTATATAGTCAATAAAGAGCAAATTCAGGGTGGCTGCCCTTTAGCCAGAGTGCCTGATGATTTGTTATGACCCCAGCATCACGCTATCACCCATGAAGCTCAGAAAACAATGGACTAAAATCCTGAAAGACATGGGTCCTGGGTTGGCAGACCTGATTTTCAGACCCACGCTGAGGTCCAGAACATGATCTTATTGGCCAGAATAAAAAGTCTTGGGCTGCTGGTTCAAGGGTTGCTTGGGAAACTGTTTCATTGGACCTGAGTGGCTTTTCTTGGATCTTTGTTCATTTGTTTAGCTACACTCCCTTACGTGTGGTCCAGGAGGGCTTGAGTAAATTGTCTTGTTTCTCTCAGTAACGTCTTTGCTTAGGAGTGACAGTTATTCTCATTCTAAATATAGATGGGTGCTGGTGGTGGAAATATAGTTGGAGGATGAGGTGGGAACCCCTAACTTGTCCATTTGCCTTGGGAGTTCAAGGATTCTATGTAAGGTCAATGATGTCCAATGCTGTGAGAAATCAGATTATATACTCCTTGAGAGGAAGCTCTGCTGGTTTTGTTCTCCACTGTTCTCTCCGTGTCTGGCACACTGTAGGATCTTAATATCATGTTCCCAGGGACCAAGTGGCATAATGGGGAGTGAAACCATCAGTTTTTTTTTTTTTAATTTTTTAATGTTTTATTTATTTCTAGGAGAGAGAGAGAGAGAGAGACAGCGTGAGCAGGGGAGGGTCAGAGAGAGAGGGAGTCACAGACTCTGAAACAGGCTCCAGGCTCTGAGCTGGCAGTCAGCACAGAGCCCGACGCGGGGCTCGAACCCACGAACCGCGAGATCATGACCTAAGCGAAAGTTGGACGCTTAACCGACTAAGCCACCCAGGCGCCCCGAAACCATCAGTTTTGACAACACCCACAAGAAAAGGATTTGTTTTCTTCAAAGAGAGATGCCCAAGGGACTTAAGAATATGGAAAATGGTTCCCTTCATTAATTTCTACTTTTTTACCTGTAGGCACTGTGGGCTGGAAGGGGGCAAGAAGTAGCTTGTTAGTTACTTGACTCCTCATTGCTGAGGAGTTGGAGTAAACCCAAATCCAGGGCCCAAGGGTTTTCTTCTATGCTCTTTGTTAAATACAGAATAAGAGTAGGATCTTAACTGAAGAGGAGATGCATGGCTTAGAGCAGGCATTCTTGAACTTGAGAGTGCATCAGAATCACTTGGAAGACTTGTTGAAACACAGTTGACCAGGTCCTGGAGTTTTCTGACTCAGTATGTTTGGAGAGGGACTGAAAATGTGCATTTCTGACAAGTTCCCGGGTGGTACTGATACCACTCCCCTGAGAACAAACTTTGGGAGCCAATGGCTTAGAGGAAAAAGCACTCACAGTGAAGTCAGATAAAGCTAGACTCCTATCTTGCTTGCTGTGTGACCTTGGTCCAGTGAACTTTGCTTAGCCTCAGTTTCCTTATTTGCAAAATGGTGATAATATCCACTGCATAAGACTGTAGTGAGGATTAAATAAGATTAAGGGACGAAGATGGCTTTTCTGTGACAGTCATTCATACCAACGATCAAGACCTTCTTCTCTAACTCCCCTTATGGGAGTCCTCATACAAAGCAATGTCTTTTTGTGGGTTTATGTGTGTGTGAACTGGGTTTCTGCTGTATTAATTTCATATTACCACCTACTTATATATCCCGAGAAGTTTATTATTACTAAACGTTTGCTACATGAATGGCACAGTGTGACATAATTTTTTCTTTATATATGACATTGAAAATATTTCTCTTTAACAGATGAGGGTGAGTAACTTGCATAGAAACACAGCAAGAAAGTGGCCGGGCTACATTAGAAGAAAGGGCTCCTCAACACCAGCCTCTTGATTTCTGTGTTAGAGTGGTTCCCCTGACTCTCTATGGGCAGAAGATGCCAAGATTAGTAGGTCCTTTTCTCTACTTATTCACTCACAGGTGTGTCTATATATATAGGTAATATATGTGAGAGGATTAAGCAATTATCCTGAGAATGTCAGTGAAAGCGGTAGGATTTTTTGTGTATCTTTTAAGACAGTCACTGGTCTTATTCATCCCACCATTATGCATAGAGGAGCTCAGCAAATGTTTGTGACATTAACAAATGAAGTAAAGGTTCAGACTGAATGACAATCTCACCTGCCTTAATAATTACTGGGTTTCCTCCTTAAATGATCAATATGCCTTGCCTCATTATCATTCATATACAACCAATTTGATACCGATTCCTGAACAATTGAATATTCTCTTAGGTCTTGGATCTGGAACTTTTGATGAAAATGAGAAGCAATTGTTATTAACTTCCCTTGCCTGGATCATTTGCACTCATGGTTTGATTTACCAGAATGATTTGAAAAAGCAAATCAGGAGCCCCTGATTTGGGGCCAATGACAGGACCCAATTTGAATACTCACAAGTGAAGTTTCAGTTCTACTTTGCTAAGATTACCTGAATCCTTAGATATTTGCATCTTATGCCCTAAAGAGGTAGTTCTCAAATTAAAAAAAAAAAAAATCAGTCACTCACTTCCTGATCCTTTGCTTTTTCCATAACAATTTCCAGCAAATCAGAATAGAAAAACCGCTGTGAACAACGAAGGCCACAGGGATGGACTGTCCGGGTTATAAGGCTACAAACAGAGAGCTTGGGACAGGGCTCTGGAATGGCAGCCATCCAAAGATGCACGGCAAATTGTTGACTCCTGCTAGCTGGCATTCCTGAGGGCAGTGGTGACTTCCCCACGGAGATGTCTGCAAGTAGCAGTTGGGGATGTAGTGGGGACACGTGGGCAGTGATCCAAGAGAGTACTGGTCCTTATGCTATTTTTAATCATATGCACTGTAAGTTGCTGCTTCCTACTTTGGAGCAGACTCCTTCTCACGATTTTGTCAACCCAAGCATTCCAGGGATAAGTTTTAGTTATACCACAGGTATCTGGGAAGATAATGAAAAATTTTTCCTAAAAAATTTCCCACATGCAACTTTCAGTCGGTAGGTACCAGTTAATTATTTCAGGTGTCTGTTCTGAATGGTCAGCACCTGTAACTTACCTGTGGTTAAATATTTTGAATATCACATAACTGTAATGGAAACCACAAAAGCAATTTTATTTCTACATTTTGCAAGACCAGTAGGCTGATGGCATGGCATGCTTCCCTAAAATTATGCCAACACTGTATTTTTATTTGATATTGGGCCTATGACAATGGGTTGCATGGTGATTATACTTCAACTACTGGACTCAGACAATGTCTGATGGTGTGACACAGGCCATGAGAGGCATAAAAGGAAAAACCAGTTTTAGCTCAGACTCCAATCAGAAAACTCTCCTGCCGTGACTTCCCCTATTCTTTTCTTCCACTTCCAGGTCACAGGCAGCAGAGTAAAGAGTAAAGAGCCAGAATACTCACTTTAGAGAGGGACTCTACTCATGCTAACACATAAGATGTGTTAAGTTGTGCTAACACAAAAGGCAGGCAGCTCACCTTCATTTTATGGGGGATATTAGAGAAAAATCATTTCTATAGACATCAGTCGCAAAGACAATTCTTAAATTGAACTTCAGTCAATGGCATGGCATACGAAGAGACTAAGAATTATTTTCAAATGAAAATAATTGAAAGAGACTTGATTCAAGGCTTTTTAGTATAGACTGGCATAGAGTGAATACATTGTATGGCACAGTATCAAATCAACAGAATCAGGGAGAAGAGGAATCCATCCAGTCCAGGCCCACCCACATGCTGGCTTGTGTCCATGAACTGTTTTTCTTGACCATCACTACAAAGCTAGTTCCATGCCTCGTGCACTATGCCAGACTGGCAGCAGTTACCAGAGACAATTTATTGAACAAGGTATTTACACTACTGAAACAATTAAGATACCTTTCCTCTCCTTAATAGAACTGAATGAAAATGGAAATCAACATCACTGACATGTAAATAAAAAGTAAATACATTCATTTCTCTAAGTATACAAGAGAAGAAAGTAATATTTCCAATGCATACATTTATATCTAAGGTTTGGACTCACATATATAAGGCAATTACTTTATTATAAATTATTTACTTGGAGGGTCTGTCAAATTGTACCATGGCTTTAATTCCTAAGAGATATTTGGAAGCAAAACATGAAATCATAGTATGTCCAAGTAATGTTTTATNCCTTTACATGGTGGAATATTTTCAGTTTAATTCCATAGGCATTTATTGGACTGTTACTGTATACTTGGAATCATGTTAGCTGCTAGCATATGAAGATGACTGATAAAAACCCACATACCGGAACTCTTTGCATTACTAAGATTATTAAGGTGTGTGTGTGTACGTGTATACCTCGGTTCTTGTATTAGGTTTGTGTGTGTGAATGCTAGAGGTGGGGAAATTTTTTTTTAAGGAAAGTATCATTAAAATTCTCTGATTTTGAAAAGGTTAAGAAAAAAAACTTCTGAGGGGCACCAGGGTGGCTCAGTTAAGCATCTGATTCTTGATTTCAGCTCAGGTCATAGATCTCATAGTTCATGGGCTCAAGCCCCACATCAGGTTCTGCGCTGATCCTGCTTGGGTTTTCTCTCCCTCTCTCTCCACCACCCCTCCCCTGCGTGTTCTCTCTCTCTCTCTCTCTCTCTCAATATTTTAAAAAAAGAAAAAACTTCTGAATGACCTTGGTGGAATTTTCTTACAGAATAAGTGGAAGTCACAAAGGGCATCCTGAACCCATCTCACTCCTGTGCTGTCCCTTCTCATGTGCCCCAGGACACGACAGTCTCCTTGGGGGGAGTACATGCTTCCCTCTGGCCTAACATAGGTGCTTCCCATACTTGGTGTCACTTAGCCAGTCCTAGTGGGATCCACTCAGCCTCAGGGAGACTGAGGGGGAGTATCTTCAGCAAGTTAGTGTTCTCTTTCTCTCTTCCTTCCTCTTCCCCACCAATCAAAGTGAGTCCAAAGCAATTATAAAGGGAAAGAGAATGAAATCTATCACATTCTAGAAAGGAAAGGATTTAAAAAGGTAAAAAAAAAAAGAAGGCAACATTGGAAACCATACCTGCCTGAGAAAGTCCAAATGAAACAGTAAATAGATGGGAAAACAGTAAGTAGAAGACTATCAGGTGTTAGTGTGTACAGTTGTTTCCTCAGAGTCCATTCAATCCTGTAGTTATATTACAAAATCTGAGCATTTGGGGATGAACGGAGTCAATAGAAGATATCTTTTCAGTCTGACAGTTGCTTTACAGCCCGGTCCCTGTCTGCCACCTGGGGGCAGCGTGTGACCCGCAAGACCTTAAACTTCAGTATCACCTGGTTTCCTTGTCTCCACAAGGTCTGATAGACCACCGTGTCCCGGGTGTGAGATCTTTCTTCTGTTCCCACAGCTGAATACAAATTCCACAGGGATTATCTGTGTGCATTTGGGTGATCTTCTCATGCATGTTTACCAACAGGCCTCATCTCATCGCTCCTGGTGGGATTGGTGCCTCATGACACAATCTCATTTACAACATTTAGTGGTCAGATTGTGAAATTATAACTCCTCAAAGGAAGTCTTTGGGGTCAGACTTATGGCATCCATTGAGAATTCCTAAGAACTATTAGGAGATCTGAGTTCTGTTCCTAATTGTTCCAGAGGCCTACCCTACGACCAGACCAAGAGATTTCAGTGTTCCCTGGTGAACATTTTGTTGGCTTGGAGACTTAAAAATTCCTGTGGTATAAAAGAGGGCTGGGGCGCCTGGGTGGCTTAGTCGGTTAAGCGGCCGACTTTCGCTTAGGTCATGATCTCGCGGTTCGTGGGTTCGAGCCCCGTGTAGGGTTCTGTGCTGACTGCCAGCTCAGAGCCTGGAGCCTGCTTCAGATTCTGTGTCTCCCTCTCTCTCTGACCCTCCCCTGCTCGCGCTGTCTCTCTCTCTCCTAAAAATAAATAAAACATTAAAAAAATTAAAAAAAAAATAAAAGAGGGCTGCTCCACACATATTGCCACTGCTACTGCCACTACCACCACCACCACCACCAAAGGATCCCAAGGCCTCAGGCCTGATGGCAACATCATCCTGATCTAAACGGGATGATCTGGAAACCCAGGTACCCTAATGGTTCCCATTCATTCAACATGCATTATTACAGAAGCTAGTCCTTTTGTGGGCTCCAGGGTGGATGGGAGTAGGTTTGAAAAGTAAAAATGTGTTTCTTGCTTTCCTGTAGGAAAGAACAACATAAATCTTTTTTTTGTTTTGTTTTGTTTTTTTTTTTATTTCTAGGAGAGAGAGAGAGAGAGCGAGCATGAGCAGGGGAGGGTCAGAGAGAGAGGGAATCACAGACTGAAACAGGCTCCAGGCTCTGAGCTGGCAGTCAGCACAGAGCCCGATGCGGGGCTCGAACCCACGAACCGCGAGTACATGACCTAAGCGAAAGTCGGGCGCTTAACCGACTAAGCCACCCAGGCGCCCCAAGAACAACATAAATCTTGAAAAGCTTTAGATCTACAGATGTCCTCAGCACATAGAACACGGGTTGGTCCGCAGTGGTGATCAATGATGTTAAATTGAATGACGACCTGACTCTCAGGGTGCACCTAAGCATTGGTGATACCAATTCTTTCTAGCATATATAGATTTTTTTTTAATCTTGGAATTTTTAGAATTTGTGAAATTCTGGTGAACAAAGAGTAGATTGTGAGGATGGGGAGATTCTGCTCTGTGGCTCTGTAGACAGTTTATAAAGTGAATGGTTCTGTGGTTGACCAAGCCACAGATGAGTCCCTTAGGGACCAATGTGGAGTGCATATCTAAGGCTTGCTGGTGATTAGGCATGTTCCAAAATAAGTCACATGTTAAGCACCGTGCTAAAACCTTGGTATTCTAAAAGTCCATCTTGGGACCTAGGGTTACTCCAGAAAAAAGTCTCTCTTCATATAATGGACTGTAAAATGCTTTGCAGTGAGGAAGTGAACATTCTTAATAAAGAATCCGTGTAAGTAAGGGATGACCTTGGAATAACTCTCAGAGAGGCCAGAAATGACCCCAAGCTCTTTTATTCTTATTGTATCCTCTTAGAGTTCATGTTCCTTTCCTTCAGAGCACAGGCCATGGTGTGTAATATTTATCCATGTGATTGTTTGATTACTGTCTACCATCCTCCCCTAGGCTCCATTAGTACAGGGACTGGGTGTGCTCTTAGTCATTACTGAGTCCCTAGAACTTAGTATCTGGCACAAAGTTAACACTAAACAAACCAGAACTTCTGTGAATGAACTTATACTCTATTTAATGTTACTGGATCAGTAAGCATACCTGCCACTATTAGCTCTGTCAACATGCAGTTCTGCCCACTTCCTAACACTATTGCAAAAAAAAAAAAGATATATACACATATGTGTATATATATATACATATTACATGCACATGCATACATGCATATACACATTATATATATGTATATATACATACATACCTATATGTGCATATGTGTTTGTGTCTCTGGCAAAATCATAAAGATAACAGCAAACTGAGACAAATATATGCAGTATCCATGATAATATTAATATCCTTATTGTACAGTGGGAACATCAGTTAAATAAAATTAAAAGAGAGAATCTGACTGTTTCAAAGTTGCCAGGAACCTCTTTGTGTCCAATATGGCTGCACGCAGGGATCATCTCGAGATCTTGAACAAACCCTGAGGCTTGGGTCTCACCTCCAGAGATTCTGACTTAATTGGTTCAGTGTGGCCTGGGCATTAGTTCCAAGAACAACTCAAGTGATGCCAATATGAACCTAAGGTTGTAAAGCACCAGTTGAAATGCAACAGCAAAGTCCTTCTGGAGCAGATTCTGTTACTTTTGTGAGGCAATCACTCTAAATCTAAGGCAGGCTGTTACCCCTTGCTCCAGAGGAATAGCTTCAGGGAAGAAGGCCTTTCCTTATGGCTTGATGAAGAGCCATATGGTTTGACAAAGAGGCACTCAGGATCCTTTCAGGAGATAAGTAGTCGAGATTTTGATGCTTAGTTTTTTGAGATTCAACTTTCTAGTGGATCAAGATGGTTTTGATGAAGTTCCACCAGCAGGAAAAGATCCCACAGTATCCCAAGAAGAGCTTTTCATGAGAGAAGGGGGAGTCTGGTAATTGGTGCTCAATATGAGGCCACATTTATAGCAGTGATGATCAAGACAGTGACAGATTGTTTCAGTACTCTTTTACCCAGAGTGCTTTTGTTGACGTGGTTCAGGGTGTTTGACCTAAAGTAGGTGACATACGGCAATTGACAGTCCCATCAGGGTGGCATGGGCTGGGAGAGTGTCAATTTTCTAATGGAAAGATGGACAGTAGGTTGGCAAAAAGCAGCAATGTGCATCCTTTTTCCAACTAGTTTGTGAACTCCATGAGGGTGAAAATTCTGCGGGGCTCCGCAGTTTCAAACTTCCTTCAAGATCTTGAGAGTGTGCTTAGGTATCAGCTTGCTCCACTTTTTTTTTCAGCTGAGGCTTAGCCTCAGGTGCTCAGTTTCCTCACCTCTGAATAATTTTCTTGGACCTGTGAGTGGTACCTTGTTGGACTGAGGAAAAGCCTTACCCCACCAGTTCCTCTTATTTGCAGAATGAGAAAGGTTAGAAGTACCTCAGCCATGGCATTCAGGCTTTGGGACCCTTTGAGCAATGGGGACAGAGGCTCCTGGCACCACTGCTGGAAGACAGAATTCAATTCAAGTCTCAACAATCCTTGGAGTCCTTTGCATGTTCTTAGTGAGTCCGAATGAGTGTCACTTCAGATGTGGTGAGAAGCTGAAATGGAAACTATTACATAAAACATTTCATTTGATGGGGGGGGACTGTTTGGAAAAAATTTTAATTTTTTTAAGGAACAAAGAGAAGTTGATGAAAGGATTTGAGGTTATAATGACCAAAGTCTCCACTGCCTCCCTTCCCTCCCCCACCCTTCTTCCAAAATGGAGAGAAGAAATGAAGCCAGGGAAATGTCCTAAATATTGTAAGTCTGGCAGGCCTAGCTTTAGTTAGGATAACGTGTAGTGGTAATATCTTTTAATTAGAGTTGTATAATTATAAATAGGAAAGAAATTAAAAGATGAAGATGTGGTTTGTAATGAAATTACCATAAATACCACAGCAAGCTTTAAAGTTGTCATGAAAATTCATAACACAAAAACATGAATGTGGAGGTTAACTTCTACCAAGACTAGAATTAAAATTTTGTGGATTCGTGGTCTTCCTTGTTAGCGTGGTATTTCCTCCTAAGTACACATTGGCACCATTAGTCATGCAGACACAAGCAGACCTTTAAAAAGTCAGAGTCTTTGTTGGCAACTCTTATGTTCTCTAAGCTACTTGGACAGACTGACATAGAAATCACTGGGTTCCAAAGATAAATGGGGGAACCATCAAAAGAAATCTCATCTAACTGCTGGACATTTTAAATTACTTTTCCTGTTGGAACAAAGCATGTTTTTGTTTGTGATGCACAAGTTTACCTTGCAATCTTTCTTTAAAGACCCATTTTGCTTCCCGCTGAACTGACACACTTTTGTGATTGAGGGGAGAGGATCATAATTGGAAACTGTTGCAGTGGTCCTTTGGCCAATAACCTAAACTATTAGATCAGAGTCCTTAGACAGGTTACATCATCTTTTGGTGCTTTTACTTTCCTTACAGGTTAGCTCCTGTTTGTTAAATACTGCTGATGAGATTGACATCATAAGGTCAATTTCCATAAGCCTGTTCCATAGCTGCAAACTACTAAGACATCTTGAAAACATGAAACCTTGATCAGAGGAGAGATCAAATGAGTGAGTTTGGCTCACTCCTTTGCAAACCTTTCTTCAACATTGTGAAAATGCTTAACACATGTCTTAGTGATGGTAGATTGTATCCTCCCTTTGTATCCAACAAGAGGGGTTTTTCTTTTTCTAAAATAAGAACAATTAAGGAAATATAAACTAAGAACAACAAGAACTGCAAACAAACCTAGAACCATTTTCGATAAAAGCATATTTTGGGTCATAATTTTGGTATTTTGATAAGTTTTCATACATATGTAACATATAAACCAAGTAATTATTTAAAGTCATTAAGAACCAAGATTTTTAACCAAAGAGAAAAGAGAAATGAATACAAGATAAAAGAAGTTAGGTAAAATGGTAAAATTATCATATTTGAATCGAAAATATCAGTATGAATCTGTGATGAAATTTCCCTTACAGAAATGTTTTACTCTAACCACTGAAAAGGCCAAAAGCAGGGAACAAATCAGGAACCAAGGGCAAAGGCCTTTGTGCTTGTTCGACATACCAGAGGAACTTGTGCTTGTTCGACATACAACCCAGTTCTGAGGCAGGATGTGGAAAAGATGAACCTGGATGCTGAGAATATTATAACACAAGGAAGCCGCTAAAAATTACTCCATTCTTGTAAAGTAGACTCAGTAACTAACCTGAAGAGGTTTGCACTGGTAATATATAGAAGAGTTTTAATTTCATTAAATTGTTAACAGTAATCGGTTGAAGCACATTAAATGTTATGTTTAATTCAAAAATCATATTAAAGAACACACACAAAAAAACATCTTTAGACATAAAAAAAATAAAATAAGAACAATTATTTTGCCACTTCTTTACTACCATTAGCTTACAAGCTAGCACAATCAACTAAGAGGCTTATTTTTATGTCTCTGCTGTAGATAAGAAATTATGCTGTGATGGCTATGTAGGATTAGAGATAGGATAGCAAAGTCAATTTGAAGATGTCAGAGGAAAATACTGAAAAAACAAAGCACATTAGAGGAGGCTTTGTATTCTGGATTTTTTTTAATCCAGTGGTTAATGGAAAGTGATTGAAGGTCCTTGTGTGTGAAAGTGACATAATGAAAGTGGTATTTTGGGATAAATTGAAAGGGGGATAAAATAGAAAGATGGTCACTGCTTGTCCTAAAGACACTATGAAGCAGGAATAAAGGGACAATTTGAGCAAGCTTTTCCTTAACTTGAAGCTGTGGGAAAGCTAGAGCCCAGCTACTAATACCAACGGTGGGTGGAGGGTTTGGCTCCCAAGAATTCCCTCTTCCTTCTTCCCACTGTCCTCACCCAGTGAGCTAGGTGATTCAAGTGAGGGATGCTGTTCTCTAAGCATTGCAGCACCGCAGATGGAAAGAGAAAGAGGTTCTTAGAGAGCAGAGACACCTGATTGTGAATGTGGGTAGTTTTGTGTGATAGTGGTGGTACAGTTTGGAGTGGCCAAAAAGAAGTGGTCTCAGTCCTCACTATCCCTTTCTAAACTCTTAGGAAAGATCAGTACATATGACCTGGATGACATTGTTTAGCCCCTCCATCTGGAGTCGCATTGCTAGCCAGAGAAAAGGAGAGATTGGAGGAATATGATTGCTATAAAAGACATACAACACTCTGTAATAAAGGAAGTTGGAATTAATGGCCCAGAGAGCACAGGAATATAAAATAAATATAATATATATCCTCAAAATAAAAATATCAGAAATAGAAAGCAGAAATGAACAGTGTAAATAAGATCCAACCAGATATACTGGGTAAGAGGAAGGCAATAGATGAACTGAGAATCCCAATGAATGGATTGAACAGCAGAACAGAAACCTTGGATGAACTAATGAATGACCTGGAAGACCAAGCCCTTAGGTATCAGAAAGAGATAATGAAGAGAATGACTAAATAAAAGAAAAATTTAAAGATAAGAATATAAAAAGAGAAGTGCCAATATAATAGGGATCCTAGAATGAGAAAGTAGGTGAAGAAATATTTCAAGAATTATGACTACATAATGCAAATAATAAGTCTTTAGATCAAAAGGGTTTTTAGAGTGTCATACAGTGGAGATTTAAAAAAAAACCCACCAGCTATATTATAAAGATATTAGAAGATAAGGACATTAGATGAAAACAACAACCTCCATTTTAAACTACCACATTGGAAACAATTTGTTACAACAGCTACAGGCAACTAATACACCTGTGCAAGAGCATGCATTTGTACATGTTAGAGTGGATGTCAATGGTAATGGGAGGTTATGAGTGTGGGGCAGACAAATACAGAGGGTAACATCAAGACAATAAAATAGGAGATGGGTCATGCACAAACTGATGAGACAATATGTCACAACTGTGGCATCATGGCTGATCCCCTGTCCCTGAGGTTTTAAAAATGAACTTTCCTGTTTCAGCTTACCATATCCTTTGAAATCCAGAAGGATGACATATTTTCTGTCTTTGGGTTTCCTCTATTTTCTGTGTCTATTGTTATTATTATTATTATTATTATTATTATTATATATTTTAATGTTTAGTTTTTTGAGAGAGAATGAAAGCACAAGTCGGGGAAGGGCCGAGAGAGGGAGACAGAGGGAGACAGAGGGTCTCTGCACTGAGAGTGGAGAGCCAGATGCACGGGGCTCAGACTCATGAACCCTGAGAATATGACCTGAGCTGAAGTAGGATGCTTAACCAACTGAGCCACCCAGGTGCCCCTTGGGGTTTTTACTTTTAAAGAATTATCTGGTCATGGGCCATATATTAATATCTAAGATTTAATTATTTTTCATAATAATTTGGATAAGCTTTTCATAATATATGATATATTAGCTAGAGATATATTAGTAAATGTATTGGCTATAAATATGTTATATAGGATATATTGACTGAAAATATATGGTTGGAAATTGTTGCTTAACTTTTGAATTTGGTGTAATTTTTGACTTACAGAAGTTTGGGATTTTTTTACATAGTCAAATCTGTAACAGAGTACTCTATATAAATTTATCTGTACAGTAAAGTAAACCTCAGGAAAGCCCACTTTCTGTACACATTGGTATATTCGTGTGTATACATTTGAGCTATAAATCACAGAAAAGAAATTAAGCAGAGAAGGAAGTGGTTGGTCTTGATTTGAAATCTTTGCTAGTAAAATGTCTGCAACAAACATTAGCTTTAATATTTGGCATCAATGATGCACATTCCATTTGGTGTGTTTCATTTTTATCATTCATTCATAGCCTTTAATAAAAGGTGAATTTGAGGGCTTCTCTGGGAAATGCTCTTGACATTGACAGGATAATGAATAGGGAACAAGGCAATGATGGCTCATGGTCTTCAGCTTCAACAATGGCGAGAATTCACATGTGGGTTCCCTGGAACATGAATTTTTGCTGGGTTGCTATTGTTATTTTCTGCAATCCTGTTTGACTCCAAGAATTGATCCTCTTTACTTCTTGCTGTTCTTTGACCATTTTCTGATGGTCTCTGCACTAGTTTCCTGTGGCTGCTGCAACAAATTACCAGAAATTTAATGGCTTAAAGCAACACAACTGTTGTGTTACAGTTCTGGAGTTCAGAGCGCCAAAATCAGTTTCACTGCGCTAACACTAAGGTGTTAGCAGGGCTGGTTCCTTCTGCAGACTCTGAGGAGAGAATGCGGTTTCTTACCTTCTTCAGCTTGTGGTTGTCTGTGATCCTTGGCTTGTGACCCCTTCTCCACCCTCAAAGTGTATCACTCCAAACTGCTATTATCACATTGCTTTCTCCTCGGACTCTGAGTCTTCCTGCTGTCCTCTTATAAGGACTCTTGTGATTACACTGAGCCCACCCAGATAGTGTAGGATTATTCTCTCCATCTCAGAGGAGATGTTCTTTCTGCTATATAATGACATAACATTCACAAATTGCAGGGATTAGGATGTAGACATATTTGGGGCCCATGATTCAGCCTACCATTGCAAGGCGCACATTTCTGAACCTTCTTCCAGCCTGTAGTGCTGTGGGGCCTCCAATTTGCCCTGTTGCATCTGGTATGCCTGGGGTGAGAGCTGGTCCTCCGGTACCCCTACAAACTGCAGGTTTCATTACAATCCTTTATTTCAGGCCAGACTATCGAGTTCATGTTCTTCCTTGGTTTCTTTTGTTGTTTATGACCCAGGACGACATTTGGACAAGTCAGGGCAGCCTCCTACACTGCATATTGTCCTCTCATTATCAGCCAAAGTGAAGAGAACATCTCCCATTGAACTCATCCTCAGAGTCACAATGATGCCACTCCCGTCACTGGACTGGACATGCCTATATGTGGGCAGCAACCCAAGTTCTCCTCACCTAACCTGGGTCACATTATATTCAGTATTATTAACTCCTGGTCACTCCTTCTTGAGGATGAAGGCCACAGCACACCCAGCCCTGCTTTGTCCCAGCCACAGCCTCTTCCCTCACTGGGTCATCAAAGTCTCATCTTTCCCTGGGCCGGGTCTCTGGGCCAGGTCCATCTGAGTTAGGTCAGTTTGCAACCACATTGTGAATGTTCCTCCCTTGGGAAATATCTTTGAAGCAGACTGAACTTTTTTTTTTTTAATTTAATTTCAAGTTAGTTAACATATAGTGTAGTATTGGTTTCAGGAGTAGAAATCAGGGATTTATCACTTACACATAACACCCAATGCCCACCTCCAACAAGTGCCCTCCTTAATGCAGGTTGAGCTTTAAAAAAAATTTTTTTTAATGTTTTATTTATTTCTGAGAGAGAGAGAGAGAGGCAGCATGAGCAGGAGCGGGTCAGAGAGAGAGGGAGACACAGAATCTGAAACAGGCTCCAGGCTCTAAGCTGTCAACACAGAACCCAACACGGGGCCCAAACCCACGAACCGAGAGATCATGACCTGAGCCGAAGTCGGACGCTTAACTGACTGAGCCACCCAGGCGCCCCACTTTATAGATTTCTAGAGCTGTAATATGAGGTTCTGTGAACTGCCAGTTCACTAGGAGCCTATAGGATTAATCAGCAGTGGTGGAAGCCTGCCTTGGTGAATTGTGCACTATGTTCTTCTTGGCCACCAGCTCCTCTTTCTCTTTATTATTTTTTTTTTGTTTTTTTTCAAGATATTAAAGTTTTTTTTTAAGTTTATTTATTTTGAGAGAGAGAATGAGAGAGAGAGCAAGCAAGCGCATGCAAGCAAGGGAGGGGCAGAAAGAGGGAGAGGGAGAGAATCCTGAGCAGGCTCCACACTATTGGTGCAGAGCCCAATGTGGAGCTTGAAGCCATGAACCGTGAGATCATTACCTGAGCCAAAATCAAGAGTCAGACAGACACTTAACTGACTGAGCCACCCAGGTGCCCTGCCTCTTTCACTTTAGAATCCACCCTGTGTACTCATTATCCTTTGCTGGGTAACAAATCACCCCCAAACTCAACAGTTTAAAACGGCAAACATTTATTACCTCACAGCTTCTATGGGTTCAGAAAGTGCAAAGTGAGGCTTCTCTGGGTGCCTCTGACTTCCTGTCTCTTGGAAGGTTACAGTCAAGGGACTGGCCAGGGCTAGAGTCAACCCAAGGTCAGCAGCAGCAGGATCCACTTTCAAGCTTACTCACTCAGCTGTTGACAGGTATTCAGGCCCTCACTGGCCAGAGATGACAGTCCCTTGACCTATGGGCTTCATAGGGCTTTTCACAGTATGGTAGCTTCTTTCTCCTAGAGTGATGGGTGAGAGAGAGAGAGAGAGATAAAGAGAGAGACCAAGACAGAAGCCATGATCTTTCATGACCTGGTCTTGGAAGTAACATCCCATCACTTCTCTATTTTGTACCTGGGAAGGAGTCACTGAATCCAGCCCACACCCTAGGGGCAGGATTAAGCGGGGAGCAGGGAGCGGGTACCAGGAGGCGGGGATCATTGGAGGCCTTCTTAGAGGTTGCCTGAGACCCTTTCAAGAGGAGTTAGAAAAACAGGGTGCTGTGTCTCCGTAGGGAGCAGGGTGTGCGCAAGTTGAGAGGGGTCAGGGGCACCTCAGAGAAAACGTGCTGTGGGCGCAGTTATGCACTTACTCACATTGCAACTCAGGTCACTCCCTTTCTTCCCAGCCTTCTCTCCGGGTTCTGTTTTATTAACCAAACTCACTGAACCAAAACCGAGAAGCTAACCTCCATGCTGGTGGCTTCTCCAAGTCCTAAGTTCTCCCTCCACAACCTGCCTATCTGTGTTTACTTTCTGAAATCCACAGTAGTCATTCCCCCCCCCCCCCGCATTTTGTCCTCAGTTCATCACAGTTCACAGTGGGAAGGGTGTTCTGTGAGCAGTATACACTGACTGCCGTGCTGGGAGTCGAGCTCTGCACTTTTTGGAATACATCAGGTTAGTGTTTGACAGTATGTTACCCCAGTTATGGTGGGAGGGTAAAGGATTAAAAAGCCCAGGAATTGCTGGGTCAGAACAACTCATTTGGGCTTCCATAAAAGACTATAATGATTCTAAGGGCGCCAGAGTGGCTCAGTTGGTTAAGCGTCTGACTCTTGATCTTGGCTCAGGTCACAGATCTCAGGGTTCGTGAGTTTGAGCCCTGCACTGGTGTCTGCTGCCATTGTGAGCCTGCTTGGGATTCTCTCTTACTCTCTCTGCCCCTTCCTTGCTTGTGCTCACACACATGTGTATGCACTTTCTTTGTCTCTCGAAAATAAGTAAATATTTAAAAAAACCCATAATGATTCTAAAAAAATTTTTTTTTCTCCTGGAGTAGAAAGAACATGGAGTTTCGAGCTTGATGGATCTCATTTAAATTACAGTTCTAGCATTTACTAGCAGTGTGACCTCATGCAAATGAATTAATCTGTGCTTTAGCTTCTTCATCTGTAAAGTCGGATAATGATACATAACTCTGGATTGTACAGGGTTATCTGAAACAGTGTCTATGAAATGCATATAGTGCACTGTGTGGTACACAGGCAGCCTTCCACAGAGCTTTTTCCCCTTCTCTTCCCTTCATAATTCAGCTATCCAGTAAGTTCATGGCGCTGACAGAGTTTGGCATTTGCTAGCCCATTATCCAGAGTATCCCAGTGTGCATGGAAAGAAAACAGCTCGGCCAGAATGGCTGTCTTTGTAGGGAGAGTGTGGGTGTGTGCGCAGGGCTGGCTCTCCGCCCGGGATGCAGGGGTCAGCGGGGCTGCCGCCAGCCGTCTGCAGTGTTAGCCAGGGAAATCAACTCACAGCCCTCCTGGCACCTACTGCTGGACTTGGGTAAACATAATTACAGTCTTTAAAAAGAAAAGAGGGAAAGCAACCAAGATCCCCGCTCAACATGTAAACAGGATGTCCCCTGAATGGCCACCGTGGAGATGTTTACGTTCTGTTCAGGGAGCAATTGACAAAAGGCCTCGGGGAGCCTTTATTGCCGCCTGGGGCAATGGTCTGCCTGCGGTGCTGGTGCTGGTGGCGGCTGGGTTCTTCCCAGCGCTGTCTGCATTGCCAACGTTGAGCCTCAGTCGAAAGCGCTAGGGCTGTGCTCTTTGGAACCACGATGCCATCCTTAGGGATGCTGGGTCTGGTTATCAGCTCAAGGCCTTTTATACACAGATAGGGATGTTCTGATGTCCAGTGTTCAGTTTCCAGTGTGTGACCTGGAGGCTGGGTGCTTTAACTTCTATGTAACAATCATCTTAAGGGTAGCTACCATTTACTCAGAGCAAGGCAGCTGGCCAAATACTTGACATGGATGATCTCATTTAACCCTCATGATAACCTTTTGTGGTGGTTTTATTGTCTTCACTCTACACCTCAAGAGGCTCTGCAAGGATAAGCAATTGGATTTGAAGTCAGATTAGTTAGATTCTCAATGCTGTGCTTAAATAGTCAGCTAGGTAAAGGCAGGGGCCCTCTGTCAAGGTCACCACTATCTCTACGGCCCAGCATAGTGTCTGAGAAAAGTTGGTTGCATGAATGATTTAAAAAAAAAAATCTCCCCTAATGCTCTTCTCCGGCAACTTTCTGGGGAGCACATCTCCCCCCAGTAGTGAGAGTGTGTTACATGACTTATTCCACATGCTTCTGCTCTGGCTGTGACTTGGGCACTCGCTGGTCAGTGCTGACTGCTGTTGGGTCTTGGGTATGGGCTGAGGCACTGAGGCAGTGACTTATTGGCCAAGTGTATAACCAAGAAGACAAGCTCTGCGTTAGCCCAGTCTTCTCTGGCATCGTAGGCAAGGAAGGCATCTCTGGAGCCTGTTCCTGAGGCAGTAGAAAGAGTGAAAGCAGATGCTTGTCTCAGCCAGTGTGTAATCTCCAGAGAGGGGTTTTGCTGTCCCTCTTTCAGAACACGGCTGGGTTGGGATGGAGTTGTGAAGATAGGCTGAGCAGATTGCCCAGGAATGCCAGGACATGGTCCCTCTGCCCTTATAATCCCAAATGGAACTGGTGGAGACTCAAGAGCCCTTTGGTTTTCTAATTCCTTTATTTTCTTTGAAAATTATTTATTTTTATTAAAGCATAATTAACATACATAGTTCTATTAATTTCAGGTGTATAATATAATGATTCAGCAATTCTATACATTGCTCAGTGTTCATCATGATAAATGTGCTCTTAATGCCCTTTAATTCACCCATCTCCCCATAAACCACCAGTTTGCTCTCTGTATTTAAGAGTCTGTTTTGTTTGTTTGTCCATCTTTTCTTTGTTCATTTTAAAAAATTTCTTGAATTCCACAGATGAGCAAATCATACGGTATTTGTCTTTCTTTGATTTATTTCTCTGACTTATTTCACTTAGCATTTGACCCTCTGGGCCCATCTAATTTTTGAATAGAAGGAAAGGGACATGTTTCTTCTGCCAGAAGGATTAGGACATCAAAATACTCTGTTCCAGAAGAGGGTGTGGCCTTTGTCCTAAATCCGAACTTTTTGATTAAAGGGAGATGCAACCTTCTTCATTTCTATTCAGATGTCCTTCTGGGGAGGCCCATGGGTGGTAGCAGAGACTCTACCTGAAACTGATCATTTCCCTGCCTGGATCTGAGGCAACGATTACCTCAGTATTGTTAGCAAATTACCGTCAAGTGCAGGTAGTTGCTTTAAAATGGCCTAAGTTGTCGGGAACTCTCTGGAGAAGGAATGCATGTCAAAGATTGCCCAAACTGATATCATTTGGGTGTTTGCAAAATGCTGGAAATTATGAAGTCTTGTGCTGTATGTGTGCGTGTTCATTGTTGGTGGTGGAATTTTTTTCTTTTTAATGCTTTAGCTATCATACTCTCATTTATGGAAGCCAATGTCACAGATTCCAGACCCATCAGTCGATGATGTGTCCTGTCAGGATATACCAGACCTTCAGACAGACCTGGGATTTCTGGGAGCAGTCTGGGATCAAAGGTATCATTCAATGTCCTTCTCAGTGGTCTCTTTTCCTATGTTCATTCTTTTCCTCACACAGAGTGGCCTTCCACCATCCTGCTGCCTCTCGTCATCCAGCCCCCCGTGTCCATTCTAGGCTTCCATCACAGTGGCTTCCCACATAGGGCTTAGCCACAGGAAGCAGGGCATTCTGTCCATCTCCCTTGGCCTCCCAGTTTATTTATCTTGTTTTATGAAGAGAGATCCTATACTTGTTCCTGTCACAATATTTGGAATAGACTAGAAGGAAATATTCTGGACCTCTAATCACTTCTTTTGCTTACATTTCTGTTATAGACCTCACTGGCCTTCCCACATCCAATCTGCTTGAGTCAGTGGCTTCATGCTGAGGGCTTAATGTTCTGCACACGTACCTGCTCCCTAGTCTCATTCTTGGTTCTACAATGCACACACACACACACGCACGCATACACGCACACACACACACGCACACACACAAGCACATACCTCCTTTCTATGCTTAAAGAATCTCCATTTGCGGATGTAACAATCAGGTAGGTACCCAGGGGAAAGGATGGGTTATTATCTTTGGATCAGCTCCTTTTAGTTTAATAGCAATATCCAAGGGACATGAAGATAATGGTCCGTGTTTGGAGAACTCCTCTTTCTTACTCTCAACATTTCCCCATTGTTGGATACGTATATCCCATTACATTTCAGAACTGGTTCCAACTTTTCAGGTGTGGGTTTGGCTGAGCTTCTCCTGAATGTCACGCTGGTCAGGCAGTAGGCATCACAAAAGTCTCAGCTGAATTAATAAGATTTAAGCAATAGGTTTGGAATTAGAGATGCAGCAAACATTGGTACTTTGGTGCCAGTGGCATTCCTACTCTGGAATAAGTTTTATTGGAAGCAAAGTGATTTAGAATAATTTTCCGTCAAATAAACCTTTATTGCACAGGTCACAACAGCCTCTGTCACATGTAGAACCCAACTGCCACTGATTTTTTATTATTGCAACTGGGAATTGTGCCCCCACCCACTGCACCAGCCTGCTTTTTCCTGCCTTCTTGGACTATTGCAACCTAGCCACGTGTGTGGCCAGGAAAGGCTACACTCCTTCCCTCTGTTTTCCTTCTTTCCCACAGTCTCCACATGGCCAGTGCTGCTGCTGTGTCTACCCGGGTGGCCGTGCTCCGGCTCTAATGCCCTTCTCTGTGATGGGGGCTGTTGCATCTGTAGGGTTCCTGTTATGCTAGGTGGCTCCAGAAAGCACCATGCTCCTCCCACTGAGCTTGACCATGAGTGACAGTTCTTCCCAAAGCAAAGTGGTAATCAAAGTGTCTCCCAAAGTGGCAGGTCTTTCAACCAACCTTAGAGCTGAAATATTACCTTGATAATTCAGTTTTATAACTAGCTTGCTAGAGGCCTAGAGGAAGAACCTATAAACACAGAATCAGTTCAGGTTCAGGAAGTAGGGCAGGATTGTTCAAGTATCTGGAGTCTGGGGCTTTGATTGTCAGCCCCAGAGTTTGCTTTTCCTTGCTTTCTGGGAGCTGGGGGCCCTTGTCCAGTAGGAACTTTCCTTGGTGGTCTCCCTGGGCACTCCATTTGCCCACACATGTCTACAAAATTCCCAATGAGCAGCATTTTCATTCACATGAAGACCTGTTGGGGCTTATGCAGAGTTTTTTGAGGCTAGACTCAGAATTACTGTATTTTTTCTTAAATGGAGATATTGGCTGTAACTACAGCTAATGTCTGAGAGGCAAGAATTGTTTATTTTTTTTAATGCTTTTCTGTGTTTTCTAAGTTAAAAACCACGGACAAACTAAGAGTCCAAGAGTCCAGCAGATGTTTACTGTGAAACCTAAAAACATTTCTCAATCCCATTTACTGTCACTTTTCTCGTTTAACAGTCTGTATAGTGAGAGTCATGTTTTCCAAGACCCTAATGTGTCTTACAATTTTCCCTCTTGGTTATTGCTTAAATAAACACCCAGATGTGCTATTTTACAGATCATAAGACATATCAAATGTGGTCCTCTCATTCTCTGTATCCCACATGGTGCCTTGGCCCCTGGCTTTTGGAACTGAGCTCAAGCTCTCTGTCAAGCTGAGAGGTATGGCAGACATTGCTCTTGGTCTGTCTCAGCTGGAAGGGGTGACAGTTGTCGTTCACCTCCGGGAGACCATGCCGGCAGAGCTGACCTCTCCTGGGCCTGCTGTGGAAGGGAGTAGAGGGAAGTAACTGCCATGCCTTCATTTGGCTCAGTCAATGGAAGAACAAACATGATAATCAAATAGATGCTTTTGACCAGTATGTATGGTTAAGAGTCTTGGAGGCTGTGGGAAGCAACAGAAAAAGGGCTAAAGATGTAGAAAGAGCTTGACAATGGATTAAAATTTATTAGGGTTGCTGGTAGAGACTATTAATGATTCTAAGTGTTTCCTTGAATTAGAGAGTCACGGGGCTCTTTTAAATTGAGTGTTTATTTGTAAAAAGAAAAAAGGGGAGTTAACAGATTCCTAAAAAATATAAAATGGGTTTTGGCAGAAAACCTATTTCTTCTTGCCATCAGAGAGTCATGCAAGTCTCAGGAATGGCAAACATCTGTTTGAAGGGCATCTGACCTTGGTGTGGCAGGGAGCTCAGAAGAAAGGGCAGTGGGATTTGATTTGTATTTTTCATTCAAGAAAGCAAGACCAGTGGGTAGCAGGTGGCCAGGTATTAAGAATGGAGCAGGGGCGCCATACAATTGAGCATTCTGCTCTTGATTTCAGCTCAGGTCATGATTGTAGGATTGTAGGATCGTGCCCTGCATCAAGATTAAGAGTGTCCCTCTCTTTCTCTCTCTCCCTTTGCCCTTCTCTCCTGCTGGAGTTCTCTCTCTCTCTCTCTCTCTCTCTCTTTCTCTCTCTCAAATAAAAACAAACAAAAGGAGAGCACCTACTCAACAAGTATGTACTGAGTATCCACCACATGCTGAGGATACAGTTACTAGGACACACCAAGACCCAAGTAGTTTATTCCATCACACAGATGTGAGGATCAAAGTTCACAGTGCATTGTGATGAGTACACTGTGCCTTTACTGTGGTTCTTTCTTCTGCAGCTTAGAATTCAGTGGACAATTACAATGCACATAATATAGACCAATAGAGGAGGCTAAGCCTAGTTCACTTTCATGCATATGAACTGAAGAGCTGGTCATTTTTTCCTTTTGACCATTTACTTTTCTCTTTCTTTCTTTCTTTCTTTCTTTCTTTCTTTCTTTCTTTCTTTCTTTCTTTCTTTCTTTCCTTCCTTCCTTCCTTCCTTCCTTCCTTCCTTCCTTCCTTCTTTCTTTCTTTTACAAATAGTTTATTGTCAAGTTGGTTTCCATATGACACCCAGTGCTCAGTGCTCATCCTCACAAGTACCCCCCTCCGTGCCCATATCCCCCCTCCCCGCCGACCATTTACTTTTTAAAACATTGGCAGGTTAGGGGCGCCTGAGTGGCTCAGTCAGTTGAGTGTCTGACTTCAGCTCAGGTCATGATCTCACCGTTCCTGAGTTTGAGCCCCAAGTTCTGTGCTTACAGCTCAGAGCCTGGAGCCTGTTTCAGATTCTGTGTCTCCCTCTCTGTCTCTGCCCCTCCCTTACTCATGCTCTGTCTCTTTCTCTCTCAAAAATAAATAAACATTAAAAAAAAATTTTTTTTAAAACATCGGCAGTTTATGTTGATATGAAAATTATAAAAATAGTCTGAGATTCATGAGTGCAAGTTTGCTCTTGTAAACTTTGTGCCAGATACATTAAAATTTTTTTAATGTTTATTTATTTTTGAGAGAGAGAGAGAGAGATAGAGCATGAGTAAGGGAGGGACAGACACACACACACACACACACACACACACAGAATCCTAAGCAGGCTTCAGGCTCTGAGCTGTCAGCACAGAGCCCAATGTGGGACTCAAACTCAAAACTGTAAGATCATGACCTGAGCCGAAGTTGACACTTAACCAACTGAGCCACCCCGGTGCCCCAAATGCCAGATATTTTTTAGAATTCCTAATTTTTCTTACATTATGTAGGTAAAATGGTATGTATATTATGTTATACTGCTAGTGGGTACTAGGGCAATATCTGTTAATTAAAAATTTTAATATCTCTGCCATTAAATGAATATGTATGAGTATAGACATTAATTGTGCTAAATAAAGGTTTCAAGTAAACTCACATCATTTTAGGTCAGGCATTCCTGCCAAATAAGGTATGAGGAAGATTCAGTTTCCAAAGACTTTTAAAATATCACCAAGATATGATGGACTTATAGTGTTGATGACCATCATTCTCTATGACCCAAATAGTTTATTTCTTATACAGACATGGGAATAAAAGTTCACAAAGTTTGTTGCCATGAATATACTGTGCCTTTGCTGTGATGATTTCATCAGATTTACCTAGGAAACAATTTTGACTCTTCCCTACAAACAAGCTTAATTGTAGGAAAAGCACTGCTACCACCCACTGAAGATCCTTTGCTATTCGTGTTTGGATTTTTTCCCCTGGGCTTCAAGGCTGGCATTCTATTAGAATCACTCTGCTAGTTGACCTCTTGTGAACTGTAATGTGAAGTAGGAAATGGGATTTCACCAGAGCCACACTAAAGCTTCTGAATTAGAGCCAGGAAGTATTTTATTTGATGCACCATAGATCATAAAGCCAACATCCTGTCCAATGGCCCTGGTGGCATCAGCATGGATGACTGGATAGAAAACAGGGGCAGGAAGGATGTAAGCATGGGTTGGTGAACATAAAGCCACATTGGCCTTGATTCTGTATCTTGTGCACTCCAAACCCCTTCCCAGCCTATGACCTTTGAACTTTCTGTTCCCTCCTTCTGGAACACGCTTCCTTCTGATTTTGGAGAAACAAGTTACTTCTCATCATTGAGGCATTCCTTTCAGTGGAATCTCCTTTGGAGATGACCTTGACCACCCTGTTTAATATTATGTACCTCCAGTCTCTCTTTACAACATGACCCTAGTTTACTTTCTTCAAAGCACATCTGTGAAATGACCTTATTTGTTTACTTGTTCATTATTTTTCTCTCTCACGGAGTAAAGACCTCTCTGACTTGTTGATAAAATCCTTAGTCCCTAGAGCAGTGCCTGGCATATGAAGGGACTCAGTAGATATTTGTTGGAGGCACGAATGCCCCCTGCAATAGTAACAGTTCCCCTACTCGATAATGCCTCCAACCTCTTCCATCCCAATAAGCCAGGGTTCTTTTTGTGACAAATGTCCCAGAAAAAAAAATATTGCAAATGTGGGAAACGTGATAGGGCATGAAGTGTGGTAGAATATTAAATTAGCCTCATAAACTGTGAATCATAAATCATCGTTCCATCTGTTCTGTGACAGAGTGAAAACAGCAGAATTTTCCACAAGATAGGAACCAAAAACAAAGGGAAGCCATGAGTGTCAACTCATGGAGAGGCTGTTACTATTATTTTGGATTGTGTCCTCTCACCCCTGCTCCTCACTAACCACTTTAGTCATGCTATGCCTTTCTGGAATAGGCCCAGGAATCTTATTCATAGCAGACATTGGTTTCTTCCAATCTAAAAGTTTGTGCCCAATAGCTCTGTGCCTGGCACCTGGAAGCCATGTAACAAATATTCATTGGTATCAATGGTAAACTCCACTCTTACAGTTTTTTTCTTCTCAGTTACCTATGTTAAAATGGAGATATCTTTTTTAATGGGTAACCTTGTAAAGAAAACTCTTCCATTTAAATCCAGTATTAATTTGTGTATTGGATTGAGAGACTTGAAGTGGTAAAGGATTTTTTGAGTGTGGGTCAGTATTTGAGCAGGAGAGGTCTGAGTGAGGCATGGTAATGGACAACACAAAGTCACAGGTGGTCCTGAAAAGAGATGGGACATTTGGAGAGGACAGAGGAATGAAGAGTTCCTAAGAAAACTGGTTCACATCACAATTTTGCCTGAGGCTAATATGATGGGGGGAACTATTCTGGGAGGATTGGTGCCTTCAGAAAATGTCTTATTGGCTAAATGAATAGTGAAGGTCCATTTCAGGACAGACCAAACTACAGTTTTGTCTAGAGGAAATTAGGTTAAAATGAACATCAGTACACAGATGATATTTCTGAGGGCTTCCCAGGAAACTGACTTGCTGTGACTGGCAGTAAGTGATTCTGGGGAATGGAAATGAGGGGTGGTAGGGGAGTGGATGGGTCTGCAGAGTTTTGCTTTCCTCCTTATAACCTCTTCTAAAGTTTTCATTGTTTTCCATGACAATGTATTGGTTTCACAATTACAAAATTTTAAACATCAATAAAAACCACCATCTTTTAAAGATTTTTACCATTTAAAATGCTAGCTGAATAAAAATGAGTATCACAGCAATTGTAATAATAGTAGGGGATGTCAGGACAGGGTTCAAATCAATAGAGATGGTTCCCAGCTTACAGTGGTTCAACTTGTGGTTTTTTGATTTTATGATAGTGCAGAAAGCCGTAAGCATTCAGGAGAAACGTTATTTCAAATTTTGGATTTTGATCATTTTATGGGCTAGTGAGATGTGGTACAATAGTCTCTTGTGATGCCAGACAGCACAGCCAGCTGAGGCTCCCTGCTGGTCAGCAGTCATGAGTGTAAACAGCATATTCTGTTTTTCAATAATTACAGAAGATATTCAACACTTTCTTGCAAAATAGGCTGTGTGTTAGATGATTTTGCCCAACTGTAGGCTAATGTGTTTTGAACACCTTTAAAGTAGGCAAGGCTAAGCCATGATGTTTGGTAGGTTATTTGTATTAAATGTATTTTTGAGACCCAGCAATTGCCCTGCTAGGTATTTATCCAAGGGATACAGGTGTGCTGTTTTGAAGGGACACATGCCCCCCAATGTTTATAGCAGCGCTATCGATAATAGCCAAAGTATGGAAAGGGCCCAAATGTCCATCGATGAATGAATGGATAAAGAAGATGTTGTGTGTGTGTGTTTGTGTATATATATACATACATATATGTATATATACATATACATATATGTATATACATATATGTATATATACACACACCACATATATGTATATATGTATATGTATCTACATATATGNATGAATGGATAAAGAAGATGTTGTGTGTGTGTGTTTGTGTATATATATACATACATATATGTATATACATATATGTATATATGCACACACCACATATATGTATATATGTATATGTATGTATATATGTATATGTGTGTGTACATATGTGTATATATGTATACACACAATGGAGTATTACTTGGCAATCAAAAGGAATGAAATCTTGCCATTTGCAACTACATGGATAGAACTAGAGGATATTATGCTAAGTGAAATTAGTCAGAGAAAGGCAAATATTACATGACTTCACTCATATGAGGACTTTATGACACAAAACAGATAAATATAAGGGAAGGGAAGCAAAAATAATATGAAAACAGGGAGGGGGACAAAAACATAACAGACTCTTAAATATGGAGAAACAGAGGGTTACTAGAGGGGTTGTGGGAGGGGGGATGGGCTAAATGGGTAAGGGGCATTAAGGAATGTACTCCTGAAATCATTGTTGCACTATATGCTAACTAAATTGGACGTAAATTTAAAAAAATAAATAAAAAATGTTTTAAAATGCATTTTGACTTCCAATTTATGATGGATTGATTGGGACCTAATCCCATTGTAAGCTGAGGAAGATCTGTATATTAACATAAGCAGAAAAATCTTGCATTTACAAAACACTGTTATTTGTGTATATTTTTAGTCTTCTGTGTAGAACATTGCTCAACCCTCCTAAGATGTAAAAGCAGCTCCAGAAGCTGACCCAGCAATGGTTCTAGAATGCAGACCCTCAGACGTAAACGTCTCTGACATACCGCCCCCTACTGTACACATTCTACTCTCCTTATGACTCAGGATCCTTTTCTTTCTCATTACCAATTTAGACTGCCTCTCTGAGGGTTTCAAATCCCACAAGAGAATTGACTGTCACTGTAGAGTATTCAGGGTTAGAATGGTTTCCCAGGCTGCTTTATTATTCTTGTATCTTAACCATTAAATGTAGTCACCTGAGGGTATGTGCAAATGTACCTGATATTTTCAACGTGAAAGTTTCTAACACATACCTTCTGCACCTAAACAAAATCTGAATTTCTTCCTTACATTGAGAGCACACTGAATAGATTTTCAAGCTATCGTGCAGTTCCATTTCGTCTTCAGCAGAGAGAGAGGGACTTTGCTGTGACGTCCCCCTCCTATAATGAAGTCATAATTACACGAAGAAAAAGAGGGTTTGCACTATAGGGATGAAGGTATTATGATCCATAGCTGTTGGTAGTGTAAGTTTGTGCAACTATTCTGTGCTTCTGAAATAGCATAACTTGTTTAGTCTAGAAGATGCCAGGATTTTACGTAAGCATTAAACACTTCATAATTGTGGTTTGTGTAAGAGAAGAATTGTGTAGAGCTGCAGTGATATTAGAGTTGCATCAAACAGTTTTGGAGATTTCCTTTTCCTTTTTTATTAAAACATTTTAATTTATTTTGGGGAGAACACAAGTGGGGGAGGGGCACAGTGAGGGGACAGAGGATCTGAAGCAGGCTCTGCACTGACAGTCTGACAGTTGTGAGAGCCCACACGATGTGGGGCCCCAGCTCACTCACTGGGAGATCATGACCTGAGCCGCAGTCGGATGCTCAACCTCAATTGGCTGAGCCACCCAGGCGCCCCTCCTTTTCTTTTTCTCCTGTCTTCATTTAGAAAGCGTGGGAGATTCTCAATTAGGAAAACTGTAGGTGCGATCTAATTTGGAGCAGTGTGGAAGATCACAGAGATTGTTGAGGCTCTGTGGTTTCTTTCAGCATGGATGCAAGTTAACATTTGTCTGATTTCTCCATAATTTCAATAAATTACAGCCCCTACCCTGAACTTATGATAGTAAGTTGTCATACTTCTTATAGGTAAACAATGGAATGTTTATTGAAATTAATGTATACTTAAAAAACTTACAAAATCTCTCTATATATGTAACTGAAGCCTGAGAGAGAAATCTGTCTACCAAACACGTGTTGGCCCCTTTTACAGAGGAGGCCTACTCTCTGACATGCAATGTGGAAGAGGAAGTGTTCAGAGAGCCCAGACAGAAGTCGCCTTCCCCAGCCCCTTTGCCCCATGTGTGCCCACATGACTGCTTCTTGCAAATAAAAGTGAGCCAGTATTCCAGTCATGGAATGAATATGTCATGGGGATAAAAAGTACAGCATAAGGAATATGTCAACGGTCTCGTACTAGCGTATGGTGACAGATGGTACATACATTTGCGGTGAGCACAGCATAACATATGGAGTTGTCAAATCACTACGTTGTATACCTGAAACTAATGCAATATTGTGTGTTGACTATACTTCAACAAAATAAATAAGCAAATAAGAAACTGATTTTCCCACTAAAAAAATAAGTGAGCCAGTATGTATCACTTCTGGGCTGGGGTTTAAAAAGCACATGTGCATTTTCCAATGTGCCTTCTCCAGGATTCCAGTGGGCGCAGAGTACACTGAGGCTTCAAGGGCTGATAGAGACAGAAGCAGCCTGGTTTCCCGAATCACTATGTGGAGAGAAGCCTCCTGTTGACCAGTAACACCTACATTGGACTATTACATAGCAAGGGAAAAAAAACATATACAACGACATTGACATTTGCAGTTTATTTATTCCATAGCTTAAGGATCCGGAAACTTTTTCTGTAAAGAGCAGGATAGTAAAATTTTAGGCTTGTGGGACACATATAGTCCCTTGTGTTCTTCCTTTTTTTTTCTTTTTTGCCAAAAATGTTTTTTTCAGCTTTATTGAGGTATAATTGACAGATACAATTATAAAATATTTGAAGTGTCCAACGTGATGATTTGACACATGTGTCTCTTTAATTTTCTTTGCAACCCTTTCAAACATCATTCTTAGATCACAGGCTGTACAAAAACAGCAGCAGGCTTAACAGCCTTTTAATACAAAGCAAAACAATAACCAAAAGCTCACACAACACAACAGTGTAAATGGCACATGAGATAGTACTACTATTAGCCAGCAAACCGTGAAGACTAGAGAAGACCGTCAGGCCACCTGGGCCAACTTTTGCACTGTGAGGATGGCTGCATGTGGCTCTTTTGTTGTGGTGCCCAGGTGCTCTCAAGGCACACAACATCCTAAGTGTTCTCATAAAGGCAAAGAATGCTGCCACATCAAACTATAAAAAGTTAAAATTTTAACTCCTATTGGCGATCGTCAGGATGTGACCATGTAGTGGCTTCCTCACCCACCTTCTCCCTTCATCAGCACACAGCACTTTTTACACGACTCTTGGTACCTGGTTCACGGCTAGATACAATTGGAGTCTTCAAACATAGATCAGACCAACTAGCACATTGTGAAGCTCCACGCGGGAAGATCGCAAGACGGCTTCTCAGTTTCCCTGCGCCCTCACCCTCACGGCCCTTCCCAGAGTCTCCAGGACTCCCAACTGGGAGAGTGGCACTGCCAGTCCATCAATTCCACCCAGGCCTTCAACCCAGTCTGGACAGAACCCAAGACCACTCGAAACCTTATGGAAAGTCATTGCCCGACACTAGGATGAATCAATCCATGACAGACTCCTCTGCAGCAACTATGATGAGATTTCAAATAATTTATAACAGTGTGAGAAAAGCTTGTGAGTGAATATTAAATGAGAATGGAAAAGTATGTATTCAATATGATCCCAACTGTCTAAAAACAAAGACTTGAAGGAAATACACCAAAACATTAACATCGGGGTTCCCGGTTGTTTTGTACTTCCCGAGCCTGCGTGGCTCGGTTCGTTAAGCCCCAACTCTTGATCTCGACTCAAGTCATGATCTGGTGGATGGTGAGATCCAGCCCTGGCATGGCTCAGCACTGATAGTACAGAACCTGCTTGGGATTCTCCTCTCTCTCTCTCTCTCTCTCTCTCTCTCTCTGCCCCTCCTGTGCTCTCTTTCTCTCTCAAAATAAATAAACAAACTTAAAAAATTTCTGTTCTCTGTTTTTTGAAAATATGCACAACTGAGCCTGTGCTGTTTTTTAAGTGACCAAGAAAATTAAAGGTGGTCGCATCTACAAAGTCTTTGGAGAACCCTGCCTTACTGAGTTCCCAGCCTGAGTCCTGTGCTCTGAGAGTCTCCACTTGGAAAGGCTCTTCCGGGACCCTACAGACTATGTCCAGATTAGGCGCAGGAGAGGAAAGGAGGGTGAAGGGCATAGTTCTGAATATGAGTCAACATCAGGTTTGAGCCAGGGGCAATCTGGAGAGCCAGAGCTCGAAGTTTTTGGTGAGCTCCGTTGCTTCCTTGCCTGCAGGCATTTAACTTGTTTCAGACCCCAGTGTCTTCTCTCAAAAGCCCTTGTGCACTCTGGGTGTTCTCTGTCACCTTTACTTCCTGAGCCCTGGCACCGGAGCAGAGCAAGCAAGAAAGGCTTTCTGACCAATGCTGTGCCTTCTCTCATTCTCTCCCTTCCCTGCGGGAGTCAGGGCAGAAGCCTCCCCACGCTCTGTTCTTGCACCTCCACCCCTGCAGTCCAGACTCTTCCTGCTGCCTCTCATCTTTCTTGTGTGACCACTGTGGAGCTGTGCCGCAACTATCCCCGGCACGCCATCATTTTGTCCATTGTGCACAGGCACGCACACGTATCCATGTGCTCCCTGGAACATGCATTGGTACTCGTTAGCATGTGGTTAGGCATAGCATGTGTTCATTCCACCAGCCAGCGAATTGCCCTCTGTTTAATGCCAGGCATTACTCTAGGTGCTGGGGTGCACCAAAAACCAGATAGAAAAGGTCCCTCCCCTCTTGGAGCAGAATATCCACTGGAGAGATGGACAGGCAGCAAATACATATACACTGTAGTAGAGTAGTGGTAAGTGCTTTAAAGGAAAATAGTCCCCAAGTAAGTGGCTAGTGACCTGGGGTGGAAGGTGCCTTTAGATAAACTGGTCGGAGGCGGCTGGTTTGTGGAAGCTCCATTTTAGCAGAGGCGTTGATGATACAAAGGAAAGAGCTATGTGAAGTGTGGGAACAAGGGCTCTGGCTGAGGGGCCAGTAAGTGCAAAGGCCCCAAATCAGCAACAAGCTTGATTCCTGCCCTCAAGTTGCTCCTGTTCTAGTGGAAGAAGCAATAGCAATAATCAGGCGATAGCAATATCATGTGATAGACATTTTTCACTTAGTATTTATAGCTGCCTGGTCTTTATGGCATTTAAAAATGTATGTTATTTATTGTCCATGCCCTCCAGGAGGGCGGAGCTGTTTGTGTTGTTTGCTACAGTATGGCCAGGACGGAAACAGCTACGGACACATAGTAGGTGTTCAATACTGTTTAAATGGAAGAAAGAATCTCATGCTGGTCCTTCTGCTCCTGGCTCTCCTTTCTAGCAGTGACTACTGTTATTAGGCCCTGGGAGAAGCTGTTACTTGAACAGACCACCACTGAGCTTCCACTTGGGGCCTTACAGGTGAGTCTCCGAGCTGCCAGGAGGTAGAGGGAGCAGCCTGCTGGTGGTCCTGTGGGCTGCAGTAGACACTGGTCCTCTGAGGCTCATAAGACCTGGCTGCCCTTCCTGATCGTGGAGCAAAGGGGAGATGAGGAGACTCGGGCTAAACCCTGGATCCTCATTCAGGTTTTCATGGGGATTTGGTAGTTAGGAGAAGTACCTGCCTGCCACCCACACAGTGAGGCCCCTTCATAGAGCTCATCGCTGTATCTTGACACAGGGGATGTGGGAGCAACTGTTCTTTCTGTATGTGAATGTGTAAAGCCAGAGCTGCACAGGTCATGGGTGCTATCACTGTTGGGAGCCTTTGCTCTTGCAGTGAACTTGATGTACAACCCTTGAGCAGGACCCTGCCTGGGGGTCCCTGGGTTAGGTGACAGAATCTTAGTTCTCCAAAGAGACTTCTCAGAAAGTATCAAATCCACGTAGAGTATCTGGGAAGTCAAAATGAATGTTCTCATCATTATTTCCTTCATAGACAAGGTAAGAGTATCCCTAAAACTTATACTTGGGGCAATTTACAATTTTTAAGTGCTAGGAGGGGAAGAAATTAATAATTACTGAATATCCATTATTCTTGATAGATTAATTAGAAACTATCATCCAGAATGTGCTCAAGACCACACAGCTAGTAAGAGGGTGATTACTTAATTAGTTTTAGAAAATTAGAGCAGGATTCCTTGCCTCACAGCAAATCTCCCAAAAAGCAGTCTTATTCTGATGCCAAGTCACCAGTTAGGTTTCATTCTGTCTCTTTAGATATCTTGGGTCAAGTCACTACATCTTTAGATTACGCATACCTACATAAAGCCTAGCACATCATAGATGCAATAAATTCTTGTTAAGAAACAGAGGGAAAGTGGAAACTAATTTGGCAATAAACTGTTTGTAAAAAAAAAACAAACCAAACAAACTTCTTTTCAAGAGCAATGGAAAAAAAAAGAAACAGAGGGAAAAACTTAGTCGCTAATACTTTGTATGAATTAGAATTATTCTTTGGATTATTTTTCCTTCATATGCTATTAATGAATAGCACATTCATTAATTATAACAGTAACACCAGTGAATTCTTCCATTTGGAGAATGGAATCTCCTTGGAAAATGGAAAATGGAAAATCCTTGGAGTCCCTGAAACCCTTCTCCTCTCACATGGTATAGGCAAAATGCCATTAAATCCTGCGGGTTCTCCTTTCAAGAGATGCCCCAATATAACTAACTCTCACCATCTCCCCTCCTACTTCCCTGGTGAAAGCCACCTGTCTGGATCACTGCACTGGCTTCCTAACTGGCCTCTGGGCTTCTGCCCTTGGCTCCCTCCAGTGTATTCCCCAAACATCAGTCAGAGTGAATCCCATAAAAACATGTAAGATCACATGACTTCCACATGATCTATGAAATAGAAGAATGAAGGGCATCAAAAAGCCAAAAGTGGGCTCATTGAAACAATTGATACAGTTTATATACCTTTAACAATACTGATCAAAACAAAAGAAAGAACACACAAATTACCAGTGTGAGGAGTGAGAGAGGGAGCATTATTAGGGATCCTATGGACATTAAACAACAAGGGGATATCATAGTCAATCTATATGCCAATGAATTCAAGGACTTGGATGAAGTGAACAAACTCCTTGGAAAAACACACATTAACAAATCTGACAAAAGAACATTTCTAAGCCCTCTATCTGTTAAGAAAATTATATTCAAAATGAAAAACCTTCCACAAAGAAAATCCCAGGCCCAGATTATTTCACAGGTGAATTCTCCCAAACATTTAAGGAAGAAATAATGCTGGCTTTACACAAACATGATCAGCATTAGCTGTCATTATTATTATCACGAGTATGGCTTTCCTGTCTCTTGCCTCATTTTTTGCCTCTATTGTAAAGAGGGCACAACTTCTCATAGTCTTCTAGAAAGACTCTTAATTCAACGGGAAGTTACTTTGCAAAGCCTTCCTCTCCCATCCATGTTCCTTTGACCTAGAATGGTATGTGGTGTTTGCAAAATGTTCTACATTATTATTGCCTCTTACTTAAATCATTTTTAATCTTTTACATAAAACTAGTTATTTCTCTAGGACTTGAGAAGAAGGTCTGCCAAGCAGTGTGATCAAAAATTTTTCAGGATTCTATCACACCTAGTTTTCTGTTGATCTCTCTGTCTTTTAAAATGCTTTCATTTATTTTTGTGAAAGGGTGAATGGAGGAGGGGAGAGAAAAAGGGAGACAGAATGAAGCAGGCTCTGATGTGGGGCTTGAACTCATGAAAAGTGAGATCATGACCTGAGCTGAAGTCAGATGCTTAACCAACTGAACCACCCAGGCTTTGATCTCTTAAGAGCAACTAAAGTTTTGTTTAGTTGTTTCTTCAATTCCTTTGTCTAATCCCTTTCTGGAGAATGACAAAGAATTGTTCAGATCAAGTGTTCCCTACCTTAATTTGGTTTCACATAACAGGACTGAGATTAAAATTTGTTTAGTAAATGGAAAGGTGGTGGGCAATCACAACAATGGCTGGAGGAAGCTTTCCTTTTTTTCCTCTCCTTTCTCTGAGATACTAAGGGCCAGTTAGACTAAATCCTTAGAAGCATTCTTTATCACTGTTGTTTGATGTAGTTACAGCCATATCAAACATGGGAGGCGTCCAAACTTCTCTGAGAGTTAAAATGACTGAGGTGGCAATTTTCAGAGAGCTGGAGAAACTGGTAGTGTGAACTGAAGAGAAGTCATGGTGAGAGTGTCTGAGTGTGGAGCATTCATAGCTGCCTAAGGGTTGAGGGCCCTGCACTCTGGATACCTCTTCTCCCCACCATCCTGGTTTCTTGACTCATCTTCCTCAGCAGCAGAAAGCTGCATGTTTTAGACTTCAAAATGTCTGGCCTCAGCAAAGAACAGTTTTATGATGGACTCTGATATTTCACTATCTTAGAGTACAGACTAAGCTGCTGTAGCAGAGAGACTATAGTAGCTCTAATGAGGTAGAAGTTGATATTTCTCTCCTGTAACAGTCAAGAGGTAGCTTGGCAATCCATGACAAGTAGGTGGCTCTGCTTCATGAGGTCATCCTTTATCTTCTTTCTCCACTATTTCCCAAAGCATGGGTTCATGGGTCCTTGGGAGGCCACGGATAGAATTTTTCTTTCACTTTTGAATGCAGGTAACAAACAACAATGATCTCAGCAGTATCAGGACTTTGCCACCAATAGAAATAACAGATAATTTTATATCATACTCATTTGTTGCAAGTATCTTTTAATAATATTACACTGTATCACTACTCATGGTAGGCTCTAGGGCTTGCCATTTGATGGGTTAATAAACATACATATTATATTAAAACTTTTAAACATAATTTTGAGACATGTATTTTAGTATATTTTCCTTTTTAACCTTGTGTATTTTATTTTATGCATTTATAAACATCATTCTGAGAAGGGCTACATAGGTTTTACCAGACTGCCTACAACGTCCATGACACAAAACAGATCAAAGTCTCTATTCTGAGATGTTTCCCTTGTTCTCATGGTAGAATCTTGCTTCTCTGCTCCATATCATTCCATTTGACTTAGAAGGAAGGGAGAAAGAGTGGTTTCCTTTTAAGTATTTTCCTTATAAGAAGATGGCCCAGAAGTTGCAAATATCCCTTTTGCTCATCATATGCTGTTGATGATAATGGTCAAGTGATCACACCTAGCTGCAAAAAAATACTGAGATTGTAGTGTTTAATTTGGGGCCAGGAGCCTTGCTAAATAGGGTGGTGGTGGCAGGTGCCCTAGCACTAGAAGGAAGAGAGGAGAATATACAGATGACAGCCAACAGTCTTTACCACTCCCATGTAATTCTACCTGGATTCTGAAATCTGTTTCAATGGTTCATAAAATGTATGATTTCTCTAAATCTGGGGAAGGGATGTCAAGTACATTTATAATCATATTTGGAGTGTCTATACTACCTTCGTCTTATAACTTCAGATCACATTGTAGACACTTTCCCAAAGAGTGGGTCTACAAGATTTTTCAGACTGACCATTGTGTTTGTGGGCTTGAAATGCATTGCGAATATAGAAGATACTTTTCTTGCCTACAAATACAGTAATTACATTCAACGTGCATGAAAACAGCATGCTCAAGTTCAATCCATCTGGTTGTGGAAGTCCTTTGCATAGAGTTGAAAGTTTTATTCAAGTTCTGTGTTTTCATAGTTTTGAGTAAACATACTTTGAATGTCTACTGTATTATAGGCAAGCAGGGGACTGGGTATATCAAAATTAATAAGAGTTTTCTCACCATCAAGAAGCTCAGAACCACTTTTTGAGTGTGGGTGTGCATGCATGCATGTGTGCGAGTATGGGGAGGAGAATGGTGCATGTAAATAAATAAATCATCTTTAAGTGTGATTGTTGCTAAAATAGAGAATAAAAGTGTTGTGGATATAGAAAGAAAATAGAAGGAAATGAATGTCAAGTAAGAAATAGAAGGTTAATCTTCAAAACAGTGAAAGTTACTATTTTTATTACACATCTAAGCAATAAGTCATCTGTCCCTGATTTGTATCTCTCTTTTTACCCTCTTTTGACTTGGAAGCTGGTATCAACACTTACTTGCCATCATCTTAAAGCATTTTCTACAATCAAAACAAAAGCCGGCAATATTAATTTCCCTGAATATTTTGTAAGGGATGAGGATAATTGACATTGCACAGTTTAATGTTATTTCACTTGAAAGTATTTCACTTTAATGTTATTCTACTTCAAAAAGTCCCTTTAGACCTTCCTCTCTTTCAGCCTCTGCAATGCTGAGGTCAAATAGGGTTTTTTTTCCCCCTGCTCTTCTGGCATCATCTAGTTTTTCTGCTCTGGTTTCCCTTATGCTGGAATCTATAGCCTCCTTTCCCTGCCCTACAGCTGGCTTTTCTTTTGCAGAGCAACTTAGTTCTACCCAGCAACTACAGACCTGTTCATCTACATTCACAGTTCAGTAGTGTTCTTTAAGCATAGCAAAGGCCATTCCTTCACATTGTACTAGATGATTAATTTTTAAGAATTTATGGCTATGCCCAGAACTGTTTAGAATCTTACTTGCTTCAGCTAGGCAAGGGAAACAAGATGCTATAACACAGTGTTGGGGGAGTAGGGTCAGATGATAAGGTGGGTCCTGTTAATGATTTTGTTCATTGTGATTGCCTACGTTTGTATAGATCAGTAACTCAGAGTGATATAAGCCTCCAAAAGGACTCTTAAAATTCTGTTTTTTCCCTACTCCTTAATGCAACGCACTTTTTAGGTTCATTTTTTTCAGTTTTCCTGGAGAAATTAAATATATGTACAATTTGGACATAGAGGAAGAGCATGAATAGAGAGGAGGCAAGAAAGCATTACAGGCTAGAAAAAATGGCAGAAGTAATGCTGGGAGATTGAGGTGGTGGTGCAGGTGGGAACAGAATCCAGTATGGCTTTATCTCATACCATGCTTCTAGCTCCCTAAAGTTAATATAGCCAAACATTAACTTGGCTCATTTCTGGTTAGGAATGGTAGGATGAGTGTGCCTTCTTAGCAGCTATCTCTTGAGAGATGAAGCGCCTGTAATATATCTCCCCTCCAGCAGTCACCTCAGAGCCGTCATCCCTTCAAGGTTGCATGCTAAGAGAAGATGATTAGACCAAGGGGTACAATACATGTGTAAGCTTTGAGCAGGACCTTTTGGGTCAAAGTGGTGTGTGTGTGTGTGTGTGTGTGTGTGTGTGTGTGTGTGTGTGTGTATGAACTAAAAAATGGCAAATGAACTGGAGTCAAGGAGTGAAGGAAGGGTGGAGTGAGCAGATATGACAGGATTAATAGATAGTAAATAATTCTTCAGGTGTGGTGAGTGAAGGGAAAGAGAGATTGGGTATGCCATTAGTGGATCTCCATCACTTACTTCACTTAATGTTGTGAGGATGAGCAAATGTAAGTCAAGCCTTCTTAAACAATAGGGTTTTCATTAGAACATGGTTAAGAGAGTTGGCTTTGGAGAAAGACTGGCTGGGTTTTAATTCTGGCGTTAATACTTGTGATCTTGAGTAAATCACTTAATTAATCCTGTCTCAGTTTCTTCATTTCAATGAAATAAATCCATTTAAATTAAATTTAATCATTGTAAAAAGTGCATAGAAGAGTGTTTGGCTTCTGGCAAGCTTTTCAATAAGTGGTTAACTATTATTTGTTATTTGATGGTGGTGAAGCCAAACTCCCAAAGCTATAAAGTCAGTTTACAGAAACCCATCAGGCAAAAGTAAATAATACGATTTTTTGCTTTGCTGTAGTTTGATATACATAGTATTTTAAATCATTATATTCATGGTGTTAACTATGCTGTTCTCTTCATAAAATTATGTGTGTGCATATGAATTATGGGGTTCTAATTTAAAACTGAATTAATTGCATGTGCAGTCACTTTAATTGTAAACAAGCCTACAAAATGTTTAAGTGTAAATTGTCATGATGACTAAACACAGAAAATTTGCACTTACCAAAACTTGCACCAAAACTGACTATATAGGATGGATAATTGGATAGTCATGTAAAGAATCCTCACGAGGACCAGGTTACTGCTAATTGAATCTTCTACACTATTTAAATGTTCTCTCAGCTGGTGTGCCCAGAAGGCAGTTGGAGATCAGCCTTGTGGCTTTTGAGGGTAACTTACAGTTTGTCAGGACAAGGGTGGGTGAGTACTATGGGACCTTTCCCAGGCTGCTAGTTAACATACTCTAGTTCTAATACCCTAAATCAATACATGGGGGAGAGGAAAGAAGCCAAGACTGCAACTGGAGGAAATGAGAGGAAAAAAAGGGAAAATGGTAGGAAGAATAATATTCATGAAATGCCTTCTTTGGGTCACTTTCTAGGGACTTTCAAATATTATCCTTGCTCCAATCCCTTGGGAAAGATTCTTATCTCAATTTATAACAGACAGCGTTGTTTGCCAATATAACAACTCTTTCTGTCTCTTTTCTTGCTAATAGAGCATCAATTTCTCTTTGAGTGTTTACTTTTCCCCTATGACTTAAGTCCTTCACATGTCCCCTCTCTCAGCAACTGAAGTAATCATGATAAGTTATTGTTTTCCCATTATCCATGGTAGGGATTGTTTAGACACAAACAAAAGATAACATTCCAGTCAATGAAAGGTGAGGAGAAGGCAGCTGGGAAGATTCTGGGAAAGATTTTTTTATTCTTTAAAAGAGGTCCCAGGGGAGACACAGCTTCTTCTGCTGTGGTATGTGGTTGTGTCTGCACAACATTCCCACCAACAGTGTAAGAGGGTTCCCCTTTCTCCACATCCTTGCCAACATGTGTTGTTTCCTGTGTTGTTAGGCTTAGCCATTCTGACAGATGTGAGGTGATATTTCATTGTGGTTTTAATTTGCATTTCCCTGATGATGTGTGATGTTGAGCATCTTTTCATGTGTCTATTAGCCATCTGGATGTCTTCCTTGGAAAAATGTCTGTTCATGTGTTCTGCCCATTTCTTAACTGGTTTATTTGCTTTTTGGATGTTGAGTTTGATAAATTCTTTATAGATTTTGAATACTAACCCTTTATCCAATATGTCATTTGAAAATATCTTCTCCCATTCCAAAGGTTGCCTTTTAGTTCTGCTGATTGTTTCCTTCACCGTGCAGAAGCTCTTTATCTGGATGAAGTCCAAGTAGTTTAATTTTTCTTTTGTTTCCCTTGCCTCCAGAAATATGTCTAGTAAGAAGTTGCTATGGCCGAGGTCAAAGAGGTTGCTGCCTGTGTTCTCCTCTAGGATTTTGATAGTTTCCTGGTCTTTCATCATTTTGAATTTATTTTTGTGTATGATATAAGGTGTTCCAGTTTCTTCTGCACGTTGCTGTCCAGTTTCCCAAAACCATCTATTGAAGAGACTGGTTTTGTTTGTTTGTTTGTTTGTTTATTGTTTTGTTTTTGTTTTGCATTGGATATTCTTTCTTGCTTTTTCAAAGATTAGTTGACCATATAGTTGTGGGTCCATTTCTGGGTTTTCTATTTTGTTCCATTGATCTATGTGTTTGTTTTTGTGTCAGTATCATACTGTCTTGATCTGTACAGCTTTGTAATATAATTTCAAGTCCAGAATTGTGATGCCTTCAGCTTCAGTTTTCTTTTTCAGGATTGCTTTGACTGTTCGAGGTCTTTTCTGGTTCCAGGCAAATTTTAAGATTGTTTGTTCCAGCACTGTGAAACATTGCATTAAATGTGTAGATTGCTTTGAGTAGTATTGACATTTTAACAATATTTGTTCTTCCAACCCATGAGCATGGGATATTTTCCCATTTCTTTGTGTCATCTTCAATTTCTTTCATAAGTGTTTTACAGTTTTCAGAGTACAGATCTTTTACCTGTTTGGTTAGATTTATACCTAGGTATCTTATGGTATAATTGCAAATGGGGTTGATACTTTGATTTTTCTTTCTCCTGCTTCATTATTGGTGTATAGACATGCAATAGGTTTCTGTGCATTGATATATCCTGTTACTTTACTGAATTCATGTATCAGTTCTAGCAATTTTTTGGTGGAGTTTTTCAGGTTTTCTACATAAAGTATCATGTTGTCTGCATATAGTGAAAGTTTGACCTCTTCCTTGTCGATTTGGATGCCTTTTATTTCTTTTTGTTGTCTGATTGCTGAGGCTATGACTTCCAATACTATGTTGAATAACAATGATGAGAATGGACATCTCTGTCTTGTTTCTGACAGTGGAGGGAAGGCTCTCAGTTTTTCCCCATTGAGGATGATGGTAGCTGTGGGTCTTTCATATATGGCCTTTATGATGTTGAGGTATGTTCCCTCTATCTCTACTTTGTTAAAGGTTTTTTTTTTTTTAAATAAGAATGGATTCTGTACTTTAGACAAAGATACCCTGATATACCTAACTGATATTTTCCATATTATGAGAAAATTGAGGTATAGAAAGCTAAAGAGACTTGCCTGTCATATATGCAATAATAAGGAGTAGAGAGAGCAGATTATGCCTCCAAAGTATGGAGATAAGATGTGTTTCTTCTAAACAGTGTGTGCACATGTGCACACACACACACGCACACACATACACACACACACATACACACACTCCAATCTATTTCTAACTTTGAACTGGCAACTTAGTCCATTTACACTTACTATAATTACTGATATATTGGGTGTGTTTTTATTGCTTTGATTATTATTTCTATTTGTTCTACTTTTTCTGTTTCTTTTCAATGCTTTTTACTTAAGAAAATAGACATCTATAACTTCCCCAGCAAGGTGAAAAGTCTGCATAAGTTTATGCTTTAAAAACCCTCTTCCCGCCTTTCTCCAACCTGATCTCAATGTTTTGATATTATCTAGAAACTGAATTAGCGGTTATTATATATATATATATATTTTTCTTTTTTCTTCAAATGTAACTGTTTTAAATAACAAAACTCTAGTAAGATATTTATTCATTTATTTTGCTATAAATTTATCTTATAGTTAAAATTCATAATATTTACTTATTCTGAGGTCAATCCATGGCCTGATAAGTGGCTTAATATTGGTCTCCAGTATATTGAAATTTGGGATATGACACTTTGCAGTGTGTATAGTGGTTGTTTCATTGCAAAATTTAAATTCCTTTTAAATTTTGTGAAATTCAAATCAAGTATTTGTGTAGCCTTTGAACTTCTCTGCAGAATATCTTTTTTTTCTTAACTAAGATTTTAAAATAACTTTTACTGCATATGTCTCACACGTTTCTTAATTTTTTCTCCTTTTAAGTATTTCATTCATAACCGTTCTTCAATGTGAATCTTAGTGTGACCATTCTTCTGAGATCTTGAATGACCCAGAATATTTTTTATATCATTTGAGTGACTAAGTGTTATGATTTTTTTCCCCTAATACTTAAAAAAATGTCTTCTCGGGGTGCCTCGGTGGCTCAGTCAGTTAAGAGTCTGACTTTGGCTCAGGTCATGATCTCACGGTCTGCGGATTCGAGCCCCGCATTGGGCTCTGTGCTGACAGCCAGCTCAGAGCCTGGAGCCTGCTTCAGATTCTGTATCTCCCTCTCTCTCTGACCCTCCCCTGCTCACACTGCCTCTCTCTCTCTCTCTCAGAAATAAATAAAACATTAAAAAATGTTTTCTCATTCTATCATCTATTTATTTTAATCTGTTTTTCACCTTTTCTAACTCTTTTCTCTTTAGGCTGAATCTTAGAGCATTTCTTCACTTCTGTTTTCCAATATATTAATTCCTTTTGTGGCTATGTCTTATATGCTGTTGAAACCATTTATTGAATTTCTAATTTCAGTTAGTCCATTTTTCACCTCCAGAAGTTCTGTTTTACTCTATTAAAATCTACTTAGTGCTTAATCACACTATCCAGACTCACCTCTATTTATTAAAATATATCAAGCATACTTATTCATATTGTGGATGTTATGATTCTACTATCTGAAGTCACTGAGGATCTGATTCTGCTGTTTGTAGTTTATTTTGGCTTTTGCTAATAGTTCCTTTTCTGTGATTTGTTTTGTCTGGGTTTTTTTTTGTTGTTTGTTTTTTTTGTTTTTGCCTGAAAGCTGTCCATTTTTCTATATTGGAATTCTCTGAGGCTCTTCCAATGTGAATTTGCATTTGTTTCTGCCACATACTTGAGGGCCCTAAGATTCTGGTCTCTTTTCAACTAAATTTCTGAGGTTCTTCAGACCATTCAGTTGGTATGAATTTAGGCTCAATTATACACAAGTCTGGTTTATGGGAATAATTTCTCAAGGAGAATTTCTTTTCTTCCCCACCCCTCCCCTCGCCTCCTCTATTTAGCACCAATGTTGGAAGGCAATTTTCTCTTCAGTGCTTTGACATGAGGCTTATTGTTTATATTTTGTCCTTACACTGAGAGAGCAGGTCTTTGGAAATCTTCACTTTGTGAATAACATCTTCCATTACATGACCTACCTTGGGGGAAGGTTCTAAAACTTATTTCCTGTATTCTAAGCCATATGGTGTTTTGACAATGAATGCTCAAGATCAGCTGATTTGGCAAATGTTTTCAAGGGAAAAGATGTCTGTGTGCTCTCCTTAACTTTCTTAACTTTGTTTCCCACTCCACTTTGTTTTGGTCTAAGTATGACTTCCTTTTTTGCTAGTTCATGGGTACTTTTAAGAAGATGTTTCCACTCTCCCCCTCCCCCCCAGTTTTTATTTGAGTAACAGCAGTGGAAGTTTGGGCAAGATGTTAACATTTCTGTTGGTAATATTATTTGAATGTGCTTGTAGAGGGACCCAGAAGATTAGATAATTTACCTCTCAACTTGGATTTAAGCTGTCCTATTCCTGAAAATTGTTGATTACACATAGGATATTCATGTCTTTTGGTTCAAGCATTTGCTCATGTAGAGGCCTGATCTTTGCCTTTAATTAAACTGATAGAAATGAAAAGATTTTAGTTGATCTTAGTATAGAGCTGACTTGACCATTTTGTTGGTGCTCCATACATAGTATATTAATCAGAGTTTTCTGGAGAAATAGAAACAGTAGGATATGTATATACATAAATATTATAGTAAATTGGCTCACACAATTATGGAGGCTAAGAATTCTCATGATCTGTGTTTGCAAGCTGGAGTCCCAGGAAAGCTACTGTTGTAATTCAGTCTGAGTCTGAAGGCTTAAAAACCAGGGTAGCCTATATTGTAGATCCTAGTCTGATAGAGAAGATGTAATGAGATATCCCAACTCAATTAGTGAGGCAGGAAAAATGGAGCAAATAAGGCAAATTCCTCCTTCTTCCACATTTTGTTGTATCCAGGCCATCATGGGATGGATAATGCCCACCCCTGAGGAGGGCAATCTGCCTTACTGAGTTTACTAATTCAAATGCTATTCTCTTTCCAAAACACCCTCAAAGGCACAACTAGAAATAATGTTTAATTTGGGCATAATGTGACCCGCCAAGGTGACATATAAAATTAATCATCACACATGGTGGTGTTTAGAACAGGTAGCCCAGATGTCACAGACTGTACCATGGTCTATTGTGAAAGTCTTTTCCTGGACATTAGAATGAGACGATATCCTTGTGTGTTGGAGGCAATAATTTAGCTAAAAGGGATAATTGTTACTGTTCATGCCTCTTGGAACAGAAAAGGAAGTGAATGTTTGATTTGAAGGGGGAAGGCCTCCCCCAAGTGTACCCCATTATGATAAGGAAAGATAGGATTCAGTAAGCAGAAAGGGAAAGGGTAGGGCTTGAAGGTCCTGGGTGGGAAAAAAATATATTTTAAAACATTTCTTCTGGGAACGTCTGACCTAGAGCAAACTCTCTCAGGTGTAAAGTTCCTCTTGAGAATGTGACAGGCACCACCTACTCCCCCCTCAGGTTTCCCTCAGGAATCTGACAAACAAAAGGCCTGACTAAAAATAAATAGGCCATGAAATGTATGACCCACAAGGAATGGTGTGGCCATATACCACCCCTCATGCAATGGAAACAAGCCAATCAAAATGGAATGACTTGGCATTTGGAGTTACCTAGTCAATCAGAGTAGAACCAAAACCGTATAAAACCCTGTAGTCACGGGCATTCACTTTTGAATGCCTACTTTCAGTAGAGAGCTTTCATACTATTCTTACTTTCTGATCTTGTATTTTACTAAACCTTTGCCCGCTGCTCATTTTATTTTGTGTCCACTTCTTATTCTTCGAAGTGGCGAGATAACAAATTCTGGGTATTGAGGTAAAAAAAACCCTGTAACACCGTCGGTATTCAGAAAGAGGAGGAATGAGAATAATTGGGGCTTAAATACAGAGAAAAGTAGAAACAGATTTTTAATGCTCAGGGTTTTTGTGTTTGCTTTTGTTTTTAATGTGGACAGCAATAGCCACAATTATTTATACTTTGTTTAATGCTCAATTTATTTAACTTACATGTCTAGAAAAATGTAAAAACATATACAATAATTTAAAAACTTTTATAAATAAGTTTAAATCTACAAAATATCAACAATAGTTTTAATTAGTTTTTTATTGCTGTCATACTGTTATTTCATCTTTTTTAGGATTATTGTTATACTTATTTTTATATCTTCCTCAGGCTTCATTAATATTATTTTGGGACCATTCTGGAATCTCAGTTTTCTTAGCAGAGCCTGAAAGTTAAGCTGTGGATTCCCTGTGTGCTTTAGAAGGGTTTGTGAATTTGATTAGAAACTGCTCATTGATGTTTATTAACCTCTAACTATATTACAGATGATCTAACTGAAATATAGCATTTACTTAAGTTATGAATATAGTGTATCAGTCAACTATTACTACATAAACAATCACAAAAAAAGTCTCAATGGCACACATCAACAAACATTTATTTTTCATGCATTAATAGGTTATCTGGATAGCTCTTCTGATCTTAGATCTTACTCATGTGTTAGTGGGTTGTCTAATCTAGAGTGATCTTAGCTGGTTGATTCAGCCTTTTGTTGCAGTTTTATGGTTGCCTAGGCAGTTCTATGCCAAGTGTCTTTTTTTATGTTTATTTATTTTGAGAGACAAAGAGAAAACATGAGCAGGGGAGGGGCAGAGAGAGAGGGAGAGAGAGAATCCTAAGCAGGCTCTGCACTGTCAGCACAGAGGCTGATGCAGGGCTCTGTTCCATGAGCCATGAGATCATGACCTGAGCTGATATCAAGAGTTGGATGCTTAACTGACTGAGCCACCCAGATGCCCCTTTGCCAAGTGTCTGTTATGGTTTTGGAGGGTGCACTAAGGGCAATGAAAACACACGAGGCTTCTTAAGACTTAGGCTCAGAATCAGTATACAATCACTTCTGCGTACATTACTTTGACCAAAGTAAGTCACATGGCTGAGTCCAAAGCCTGGAGTGAGAAAGTACATTCTGCATTTTGTAAGAGTAATTGCAAGGTCACAAAGAAAAAATGTGAATACAGAAGGGATGAAATGTTTAGGTCTACTAATTCACTACCACAGCAACAAACCTCAGAAGTTTGGGCTCTCTAAATGGCTTTTCCACCAATAAAACTCAGATATTTTGGTATCACATTATTGTTTCAGACATCTCTAAATTTTTTGTAAATTTTTTAATGTTTTTATCTATTTTTGAAAGAGCGAGCATGAGCAAGGTAGGAGCAGAGAGAGGGAGACATAGAATCTGAAGCAATATCCAGGCTCTGAGTAGTTAGCACAGAGACTGACATGAGTCCTGAACCCACGAACCACAAGACCATGACCTGAGCCAAAGTCGGACACTCAAGTGCTGAGCTACCCAGGCGCTCTTCTAAATATTTTTTATGCTCATCACTACATTGAAGTTGTGATTGTTATTAAATTTGCTGGTAGATTGCACAGGGTCAAAGTCTTCCTATCTATAGATGTTCAGTTGATACAGATGGCCAACACCTGGGCAACTTTCTGCCTAGTCGTCATTTACCTCAGCAAATGCTGAGGGTGGTGTACTCATCTTGGTGATCTAGACATCTATGTTGCTTTCACATATTTCTTCTGAATATGTGTAAAGAGGTAAAATAAAGGCCGCCTCAAAGTTTAATGCTCCAAGTCAAACCAATAGCTTTCATACTGCAATGTCATTGAAAATAACATTTAATTTTTTAAATTAAAAAATTTTTTAATATTTTTTATTTTTGAGAGAGAGAGACAGAGTACAAGCTGGAGAAGGACAAAGAGAGAGGGAGACAGAATCCAAAGCAGCTCCAGGCTCTGAGCTGTCAGCACAGAGACTGATGGGGGGGGCCTGGGGGAGGGGAGGCTTGAACTCAGGAGCCGTGAGATCATGACCTGAGCCGAAGTCAGATGCTCAACTGACTGAGCCACCCAGATATCTCAAAATTTAATTTTAACTTGCCTATACTTTAAATGTATTGTCTTATTATTTAATATAGTAATAAAGAAGCCCATATATTACTAGATCACATTTTTATTTTAATATTTTGTGGCCTGTATTTCAGTATTACAGGTTTCCTTTTTAATCCTTCATTTTACACACATAAAAACATTATTCTGAACCAACATGGATAAACCTAATGGGTATTATACCAAGTGAAATAAGTCAGACAGAGAAAGACAAATACTATATGATTTTACTCATATGTGGAATCTAAAACACAAGACGAATGAATAAACAAATAACTAAAAAGCAGAATCAGACCTATAAATACAAAGACCAAACTGATGGTTGACAGAGGGAAGGGGGTTGGAGGTTGGGTGAAATGGGTGAAGGGGTGTAGGAGATACAGGCTTCCAGTCATGGAATGAATAAGTCTTGGGAATAAAAGGTACAATGGCATTGTAATAGCATTGTATCCTGAAGGATGGTAGCTACGCTTGTGGTGAGCATAGCATAACACATAGAAATGTAGAATCACTGTGTTGTACACATAACATTAATGTAACATTGTATGTCAACTATACTGAAAAAAATAAATTAATTTAAAACCACCCCCAAATCAGAAAACACCATTCTGACAAGGGGTTCCACAGACTTTACCAAATTGCCAAAGGTTTCCATTACCTAAAAAGGTTTAAGAAGTCTGGGCTGTATACTTATCATCCAGCTCCTCTCAGATACCGTCTTTGAATAAACCAACTGTTATAGTCATGCTCTGTGCCATTGAGGGGTCACATGTCTACAAATGAGCCAGAGTATTTATTAAGTGGACAGGAGCATGACCTGACTTCTCATTGACCACCATGGTATGAGATATCTCTAATGGGAAAGTGAATCTGGAAGGAGTGAATAGTAGAGACTTTCTGGTCTTCTGTTCCCTCCCCTCTGCAACCCACCTCACTCCCGTTCCCCGCACCAAGAGATTCTCTTATAGAGATAAACTTGGAAGATTTGGGGTTTTATTAAGAGATGCGACAGTTTTCACTTTATACCTCTACTTCTTTCAGTGGCTTAGCTAGGCAGGTTTTCTTAGCAAAAGTCTTCACTCTTTACTATTAAGCCTCCAGCAAGGCAGATATCACTATGCAATTGCAATTTTTTCCTACAGAGTTTAGACTCTTTGCCTCCAGGCTCCTTCTCAAAACAGAGCTCTGGTCAGCAGCCAACATTAATTGTGGAGGGCTGGCACACTGGATAAAACCTACTTGCCCTCCCATTCCAGGTTTTTCCTAATTTGGTTCCAAAAGGAAATATACTAGTGCCCTGCTCATTCTCTCAAGTGCTGCCTTTGCTAATGTGTGATGCTTGTTAAAGTTGATGTGCTTTCCTTCCAGGTAATATATTTCTATTTAAAGTGTAGAGGATGTTTTAATGTGTAAGAATGGCTCTGAAGCTAGAAGTTCAAGTAAATCAAGGGAACAGGAAGGCAGCATAATATAACAAAAAGAGCATGAGCTTTTGGCATACAACTGATTTAAATTTTAGAAAGACAAGGACAGTGAGCCATCTGCGGTGTTGTCTACACAATCTCAAACTGATTTAGATTTTAGAAAGACAAGGACAGTGAGCCATCTACGGTGTTGTCTACACAATCTCAAAGATGGCTGAGTCTTTTCACTGAACTCTTTTAGGTATTGGAAGGCAGAGTAAATACTTTACTTGCTGCCCAGCAACTTGAAGATGGAAAACACATCTTCTGATTAATTAAAAGCAAAAGGTTGGAACTACTTACCTTTCCATTCTTTAATTAACGAAGCCCACAGGCCACATGAGGAAGTAATAACACTCATTATGTTGTGATGAAGGACTGTGATGATGAGTTAAGTCAGACAGGACTCCAGACACGATCCCCTTGAAGACTTCCCTAAGATGTTGCCCCGAATGTAGACAGATCCTTACTTGTTGAAGAATCCTATCTCACCAGTCCTGGCACATGCTTCTTCAGAGAGTGCATTTCTTTTTGCAAGGGAAAGAAGAGCCCTCAAAACAAAGGGTTATATTTTAATTAGGCCTAGGCATCCTCTCTGGAATTTCCTTTATTGAAAGAACACCTCCTTTGATTTGTATCTGTTTGTGTTAGTCTTTGGAACAAAAAAGAGATTGATCCCTTCCAGGCAGAACTGTCCCATCTGAATGATCAAAAGCCACGTCAGCTGATTTAGAAACCAGCAAATTATTTTCTTACTGTCCCTTACATCTCCCAGGAAGCACTTTTTGAAGTGAGTCTCCATTCCTCAGGCTTTGTTCACCATCCTTCATGCCCGTGGGTGGTCTCAAGAAATTTGAGGAAATGACAAACACCTTTTCTACCTGCTGGCGGAGGCCCTCACCCCACCCTCCAACTTCCTCCAGAGGCCTCTCTCCAGTCCTCAGTCTGAGAGGCTTCCCTTGTCAAGGCATGATTGAAACTTTTAATCAAATGGCTTCCCATTCATGGGGAAAGTGAGCTTTTTAAAGTCCACTCTCTGATGGGAATAAGAAATAACTCAGTGACATTAGTATGGGACATTGGGCATCAAGATTTTTGCCTTCATTTCCCTTTTTTATTTTTTGTTTGTTTTTGTTTTTTGGAGCTTCAGTTGAGCATTTCCATAATCTTTAAGAATTAGAGATGGTGATGGCTTTTCCAAAGACCTTTTTTCCCCAGAAAGAAAATAAAGGCCTGTAATAAAAGTCTCCTTATAATGATCTCAGGGAAACCCTTGAATTGAACAACAATTGGGTCTTCAAGAAATGCAACAAATGTACATTTTTAGTGACTCTCTGATGGAATACCTATAGAAAACCCTTTTTCGCCACATGAAGATTTTCATTCACCAAGTTTGATTGTATAATAAAAGTCAACATTTAAATTAAGTGAATTCTAAACTAACTTTTTCTTGCATTTCTATTCTGGCTTTTTAAGAATGGGGCGATAGAGTCTTTGCAGGAAATTTAGAAAATTTTTGTAGTTAACTTCACGTGCCATGTTTTAGCAAGTTGTATATTTTATGGCTCTGGAAATACAGTGTTAGCAGTGGAAATTCTGACCCCTCTCTGATTATGGTGGCACAAATATCAGTGCTCTTATCCCTACCATTGAAAAATTTCTAATGTTGGAAACTTGAACATGACCTGAATCATAGAATATTCTAAAACTAGTTGAGGGAAACCATCCCAAATTCCATGGGGTCATGGCTTGTTTTCACCAAGCTGGTGGAGCTGTAGGTACAGAAGCCCTCCAAATACATTTTCTTTTAGATAGATCCTGAGATATTCTGGTAGTATATGAGGAGCCCTGTCTCCAGAAATAGGCTGGTAGGAACTGAAACTTGGAATCCCTCATAAAATCTGGTGTCTCTTGTGCTTAATGTGAACCTGAGCTGACATTACCCTGGTAGAAGCCACCACTAACTCTTGCCTGGCCTATTGATAGTACCTCTTATCTGGTCTTTCCAGATCCTGACATTCCTCCAATCCATTCTCCCATAGCCTCCAGAGTGATATTTCCAAAATGGTAACCTATTTTGCTTTGAGTTATATTAGTTTGCATCCTCTGGGAAGTATATGTCAACATGTGGGTGAGATAAGAAAGGAATTTCCTGGAGAAAAGGAGAGGTGGTTGAAGGAGATGGGAGAATCTTCAGGCAGAGATACTGGTCTGATCCCTCTGAAGGAGAGGGATGAAAGGAAGATTGGGTAGGTAGAGTCTCAGTCTTCAGTTCTAAGAAAGTTTCTACCTGGCTGATGAGGATTCTGTGAGTCAAAACTGCCATCATGTCCTGTGTCTTGCAGGAATGGATATCCTTGCTATACTCTGTCATTGGCTGGAGCAACCATGGGAAGCATGACCTTAGTGTGAACATAGCAATAGATTCAGAGCACAGCACTTGGGGCTATGTGTCAATTACTCTCTCACAGTAGGAAATTTGGGAGTTGCATTTTTGATAACAACCACCATAGATAGATTCCGGAGGCCTCTGGCTCCTTCCAAATATCATCCCCGGAGTTGTGTCACACACAAAAATCTTAATAATCAGAGTGCTTGTTCTGCAAATTGAGTTCAAAGACTGGTCTTCCTTTAAAATCAGGTTGTCACCACTAACTACTTCCAAAGGGAAATTCTGAAACCGTCTTTGGTGTCTCCGTTATTGTGATGGTTCATTTTATGTGTCAACTTGACAGGGCCACAGGACGCCCAGATATTTGGTTAAATATTATATTCTGGGTGCATCTGTGTGGATGTTTTGGATGAGAATAGATTTGAATTGGTAGACTGAGTAAAGTGGAGTGCCCTCCCCAATGTGGGTGAGCCTCATCCAGTCCACTGAGGGTCTGAATAGAACAAAAAGTCTGAGTAAAAGATAATTTGCTCTCCTTTCCTGAGTGCTGAGCTGGGGTATCAGTCTTCTCTTACCCTTAGACTGGAACTGAGACCATTGGTGCTCCTGGTTCTTAGGCCTTCAGATTCAGATTGGTCCTACACACCAGCTTCTTGGGTCTCTAGTGTACAGATGGCAGATTGCCAGATGTTGGGACTTCTTAGCCTCCTTCACTGAATGAACCAGTTCCTTATAACTTCTTATCTATCTATCTATCTTTCTATCGATCTATCTATCTATCTATCTATCTATCCATCTCTCTATATTTTACTTATCTCCTTTTGGTTCTGTTTCTCTGGAGAACACTAATACATTCATGCTTAAAACTATTTAGTGGTCTTCTGGTTTCTTCAGATAAAGCTTAGCATTCTTTTTAATACATATAATGTCTTCATATTTCTGCCTCTAGTTTAATCCTCACTCCTGTAAGGCATGGTGAGAACTTAACACTTTTTGAGTTGCTGAAGATTTATCAGTTATGATTTTTGATCATAAGTAACAGAACCAATTCTTGTTTGCTTAAAAACGTAGGGGGAATATTGAAAGGCTGTGGGGTAACCCACACCATCAATAAGAAAGGAGGAAAACCAGGCCTCAAAGGATTAAAATGCATCAGAGAAGAATGAATCAGGCAGAATCAGAGAAAGCTACCAGACAGAAATCACTGAATAGTCTTGTCAGGCCACTACCACTGAGATAAGCTGACCTTTCAGATATTTCAGTAAACAGAGAGTCTTTGTAAATCAGGAGCTATAATTGAAAAAGTAACCTACCAGCTGTGTGTCCTTGGTCAAGTTACTTAACTACTGTGTTTCACAAATGACTAAATGCTTTAATCTTATGTTGACTCTCAAACTTAGATTTTCATCTCCCTTTCTTTCAGACAAAACTCTCATTTCAAAGGAATATACAAGCATCTCTCTTCCAAAGAATCAGCTTCCAAGGATACTAGATCAAAAGATGCTTACTTATAACCAGAGTCTTGGTCTGTTTTGTTCACTGCCATAGCCCAGCACCTAGAAGACTGACGGTCTAATAGAAGTGTGACCAATAAATATTTATTGAATTAAGTGATTGAATGAACAGCTCATGTCCTGGGTGGAAACACTTTCTCCCTCGATTCTGTGATAAATTATTTGACTAAATGTGATGATTGGCAATAGTAGCCAACATATGTTGGTTTTTACTCTACCAGACACTGTTCTATGCTCTTAAGTGGTATCATCTCATTGAATCCTCACATCAGCCCTCTAAAGTGAAGAAATTAATTGAGACAAAGTGGTTAGGTAGCTTGCCCAAGTTGTCATAGCTGATGGGAGGCAGAGGTTTGAGCCAAGGTTTGAGCCAAGATGCCTGACTTCTGAGTTTAGCTCTGTCTCCTGATGATGAAAGTCAATGCATTGCAGTGTCAGCCACATAGTAGGTGTTCATAAATGCTTTCTTTTCTTTTTCCTTTTTCTCTTGCTCCTTCCCTCTCCTTTTTTTCTCTTCCTTCTATTTTCAGTGTCATCCTAAGGAGGGCTCCACTCTGCACCTTTCAGGATTAAATGTTTAGGAAACCCCATTTCCTATACCTCTGTTGGGAAAAGTTTGTATGATTTGATCCTCTTCCTCCCATGCTCTCTGGCTATATCATGAGCGAATGTCTAGGGACTATGTGGAGGGGTCATATGATAGAGAGTATATTCTGGAGTCTACATTACAGGTCAGACTGAACTAAATGTTTACTATCCCTATCCTAAATTGAAATAAACCTTAGTGGTCTCACAGTGATTCACTGGTCTACTTTCAAGCATTTCCCATGAATGTTAGAGAGACTTCTACCACAGGAGAACCACCATCTTTAGCTTGTTAGATGTAAATTTTGGAAGAGAGAAAACTGGAAGTCGAAGGGTGGAGGCAGTATAGAAAAGATATAGAAAGTTTAAATAGGTCACAGAATTTTGATCCAGGAAATTTACAAATCTTAAACAAGTTATGTAAATCAAAAGAAAGGAAACATTGTTTTAGCACATAATGGGCTGTTTGAGAGAAAAAGCCAAACCGACTGAGTGTCAAGGCATTTTATAAAACTTGTCTTCACTGAGGCCTCTCTAAAGGGAAAGTGTGTGGCTCCCTCATTCTCTAGGTAGCAAAGTTGTGCCAACAAGCTGTCACTCTGTCCAGAACCCTGAGTCCAGTTCAGCTTCCCGCCATCTAACAACCATTGGATTTCACACTCCATTGGAATGGAATCTAGAAAGGAGAAACCATAAAATTCTGTATCCTCCAGTGTAATGGTAGTGTTTTGAGTCCATAGCAATGAAATCATTGCCTTGGGTTATCTGTTAATTTCCCTGGCTAAACATTAAGGCTGGAAAGTCATCAATTACAAAAAAGAAGGGGCTTGAGTAAGACATAAAAATAAATAGAAAAGGAGCAGCTGGACAGGCATGAGGCAAAGCTCTCCAGAGCCCAGGATGATGGCTTCTATGTAGTAGCCAACTCTGGTCTGTAAAATCCAGTATTCAATTGTAGGAGACTTGGAGGCCAGGCCAGGCCAAGGATTCATCAATGCCATGTGTACATTGCCACGCAACAGTCAACGGTTTGGGAACTGTGTGAGACTGTTTTCTGGCTGGACCAATTTGTGGATTTAAAAACTCTTTTTGTTCAAGTTGGAATATCTGAGGAGGAAAAGACCACCTTTTAGACTTCCCCTTTAATGTTGGATTCAGAGAGGCTGTGAAATTGGTGGATATGGTATGTAGGATTTTTACCCTTCATGTCTTTCCAACAGCTACCCTCAAGATAAAGTACTCTACAATCTGAGCAGCAGAACCAGGGAGACACAAACACTATGTGGCAGGATAACTTCTAGGCTTTTTCAGAGTTTCCAAAGATCATGGGAAGAAGGGAACATGAGAGATTAGTGGAACCATCCAAGAATGTGTTAAAGGAGCAATAGAGTTCAGCATGAAAGAACATAATTATTAGAGATGACAATTAACTAAAGGGGAAAATGAGTTCCAGAATCCCTGTGCTACTCATTGAATTGAAACTGGTTTGCTATCTTGGAGCTAATGAATAGAGGGTGATCTAGGAAGTCAGGCTATGTTATGATTTTAGGTCGACTGCTGATAGAAATTATTATATAGAATTTGAGTTTGAATTCTCTTATATTACTTTCTATACAGTTAGTTGATGCAGCTATTATAGGGAGCAACGACGTAAGTATAAAACTGTAGTTTCTCTAGAAGGTGCTTTGTTTATTGAAGCCATGAAACATGTGCGGGAAGGGATGTTAGTGATTTTCTAGCACACTGTTCCTATGACTGAGATCCAGAGAGAATAAGAGAATTGACTGCAGCCACACAGTTAAAGACTAATGACAGAGGGCTTCTGGATTCTGTGTAGAATGTAGGAAGCTGGAAATAACATCATTCTCACTCTAACAACTACAAAAATACCAATATAAAAAATTCACAGCTTCTCTTGAACTCATCAGAGCAGTAAAGTCACAGAGCAATCAACTAACCTGAAATCTAAAGAACGATAGGTGCCTCCCAAAAGCAATGAGAGTCAAGTGCTTGTTTACAGGGGCACATCCACTGGTATGTAAAATTTGGCTAAGATTTTTAACAAATTCCTAAAGGCTGAATGTGGGCTAGTTAGAGAATATATAACCTTGGGGACCAGAGACACAAGGAGAATTTACTCTGGGGCTCTTCTCCATTGACCTCAGCAATTGCTCATAAAAGGGACTGGGGGCAGGATGAGAATCCCCAGAAAGCCTCTATCATGGTACAGACCTGGGGAGGGGAGCAGGTGCCCCTGTGAGAAAGGCACCAGGTCCTCCCCTACATCTCAGATGGTACAAAACCTTAACTACACTGTTCTACAGTAGTTAAGTAGTTAACTACGCTTAACTACAACAAAGCTCACTACACTGCTCTTAGGGCACTGAAGCAGCCCAATGTACCTATGGAAGAGGGCTGCAAAGATGTCCATTCTTTGGAGAGAAGCAGGAATATGAGCTGGTCTCAACCCCACAGCTGAGGATGGGGTAGGATCATTGAATGGCCCTAGCCTGGAAATCCAGGGGACATGGTGTCTACCTAAGATTGAAGATTGAGCAGAACAACTGAGAAATTCTCCCCCTGGCTCCAAAACCAGGCAGAAAAAAACAAGTGTACAATTAAATAAAATTGTACTTGTGCAATTAGCCAGTCCTGAGGTGCCATGAAAAGGGTAGATCTAAACCTGTGTGGAACAGACATTCAGGGTAAAAACCTCTTATAATCTAGCACCCACCCTTACACCAGATAATATTAGAGGACTTAGAAGCTTGTGGTGCACCAAAGGTAACTGTAGCAACAACGAATCACAAACTCAGCTCAAATTCTGACCAGATTGAGTCAGCTCCCTCACACCAAACACCTTGCAGAAGGAAATGTATGCCCTTATGGAGGCATAAAAACTCATAGCCTTAGAGTCTACTGACCTACACAAGCTGTCTAGCTTTCAACTAAAAATTACAAGGCAAAGAAACAGGAAAACACACACACACACACACACACACACACACACACACACACACACCAGACAGGANGCAAAGAAACAGGAAAACACACACACACACACACACACACACACACACACACACACACACCAGTCAGGAGTTGAAGTGTTTAACAGAACCAGACTCCTATAAGACACAGAAGATTGGACTATCCTATCAGACAAAGAACTTAAAATAGCTGTGATTAATAGGCTAAAGGCTGTAATGAAAAAGGTAGACCTGAAAAGCATGCATGAAAAGATGGCTAAATTCAGTTTAGACATCGAAACAATAGGAAAAAATGGTGGAAATACGTAAATGGAAGAGAATAACAGAGGTGAAAAATTCCTTTGATGGGCTCATCCATAAACTCAAAACAGCTCAGGAAAAAATTAGTGAGCTTAAAGAGACACCANAGGGAGGCAAGCCATGAGAGACTCTTGAATACTGAGAACAAACTGAGAGCTGATGGGAGTGGGGGGGAAGGGAAGGGGGGTGATGGGCATGCGGGAGGGCACTTGTTGGGATGAGCACTGGGAGTTATATGGAAACCAACTTGACAATAAACTATTTAAGAAAAAAATAAAAAATAAAAGGATTATACACCAAAAGAGAGAGAGAGAGAGAGAGAGAGAGAGACCAATAGAAATTACTCAAACTGAAACACAAAGAGAAAAAAGTGGATAACTAGAACAGGACATTCAAGAGCTATAGCACAATATCAAGGGTATTGCTTAGATTGATAATGATCTGAACATTGACTTCCAGTAGCATTTCACATAGTAGCTTCTTCTTTCCCTTGACAAACTTTTTTCATTTCTTTTCAAGGACCCAGTACTCTCTTCATCTTCTTTGTACTTTACTGGCTGCTGCCTCTTAGTTTCCTTTGCAGGTTCCTCCTTTCCTTCTAACCTTTAATGTTGGAGTGATCGAGGGCCCAACCCTTGTTTTCCTCTCTTCTGCAGTCCCTCCATTGCTGACCTTATCTAGTCTCATGGCTTTAAATATTACTTATGTTCTGATGTTTCATACATTTATTTCTCAAACACATACCTTCCTGAACTCCAGACTTATATATTCAACAGTCTATTGGCATCTCCTCTTGAATGTCTAGTAGACATCTCAGACTTTATATGCTTCTTAAAGCAAACTTATGCTGTTATGTCTTTCTTCACAAGGCTATTCCTCTTGTAGCCTTACTGATGCAAGTTACAGCAGTTCCATTCTTGCAGTTACTTGGGCCAAAAGTCTTGGCACCATGCTTGATGTCACCTTTCTCTCACATTCCATATCCCAATCACCAGGAAATCCAATTTACTACCTTAGAAATGTATTCTGAATCTGACGCTTATCATCTCTACTGCTAGTTACCATCTGGACCAAGTCACCATCACATTCTACGTGAATTATTGAAATATCCTCTAAACCAGACTTCTTGCTTCCAGTCTTATATTCATTCCACTTCAGCCTAAGCTCCAAACAGCAGCCAGAGTGGCCATTTGAAACATAAACCAAATCATGCCACTCACCTGTTCAAAACCATCCAGGGGCTCCCCATATTCAGAATAAAAGCCTGTTATGGGCTGAATTATGTCCCTCCAAATTCATATGTTGAAGTATCTCCGAGTATTTCTGCATTTGGAATTAGGGACTTTAAAGTGGTAAAGCAAAATCAGATGATATGGCTGGGTCCTAATCCAATATGACTGGTTTTCTTATAAGAAGAGGAGATTAGGACACAGATAACACACAGATCAAATGATGACCGTGTGAAAACACAGCGAGAAAGCAGCAAGTCAAGGAGGGGGCTTCAGAGGAAACCAACTCTGCTGACACCTTGATCTTGGTGAACTGTGAAAAAATACATCTCTGTTCTTGAAACTAACCAGTATGTGATACTTTCTTATGGCAGTCCTAGCAAATGAATGCAAAGCCCAGAACTTTTCCATTACCTACATGGTTTGGTTCCCAATTCCATCTATTATGTCATTTCCTACTCCTTTCCTCCTCTCTCATGTTCTTCCAGCCACACTGTTTTTGAGCATGCCAGGCATATTCTTGCTGTAGGGCCTTTGCCCAAGCTTTTCCTGCTGCCTGAACTACTTTTCCCTTAATATGAATGGCCAACTCACCCTCGTCTCTCAAGTCTTTGTTCAAATGTGACTCTTAATGAAACCTACCCTGAAAACCCTATTTGAAACTCCAGTCTTTTGAAGTTTGAACCCCCTCCTTTACCCAATACTCACAATCTCACTTTCTCTGTTTTGTTACCTTCTAACTGACTATATAATTTACTTGTTTGTTATGTTTGTTATTATGTTGGAAATTTCCGTTTCTCCTTTAGATCCACTCTTCACTCATACCTACCTTGCTCTGTGCCTTGAGAAGCTGCAGTCTATGGGTAGTTTCAACAAATGTTTCTCACTTTATGGCTTTTAATGGAGTTTTGCTAAGCAGGCACTGTCAAAAGACTAGTTGTGGGGAAGAGAGACAGAGAGCTTAGGGTGTGTATTTCCCTCAATTCATCTGTCAAAGGAGACTAGACTGGTCACTACAGTATCTTCAAGCTGAGCAAACTACTGACCTTGCAGAAGGTTTTAGAGAAACAAGGAGTTGAGGGATTGGTGGACTTTCAAAGACTCTGGTGCACTGCCTTTATCTGTATTGTTACTCAGCAAGACTGTTGTTTGGTTGACTGTCAGGGCTTTATTCACTGGAGTGAGTCTGTCCCTGTTTGGCTGACTTTCAGAATGGGAGTCTGACAGTGGTTGCCTTGAAAAAGTATGTTCACTGAAGTGAGTTTTTGATGATCATTTGAATTGGTTTAAAACTGGTTCTTATGGCTACTTATTACCATGGCTATAACAGTTGGTCTTTTTCTAAGTTTGTGGGGATTTCTGAATTCTCACCTGTCTCCCATACTGTGGTTTGTTCTTTTCAAGTCCCTGGTAATAACTTCTTCCTGTTGCTAGCCTTGGGGTGCTTTATCATACACTATGAAGAGTTATTGAACTTTGTGCATTGACTCCTTTTGAGTGTGCAATATTTTTCCTGGAGGGATCATAATACATTGGTCTTTTTCCCCCTGCTAGAATGAAGCTCCATGAGAGCAGAGACTCCTCCCCCCCACCATGTTTTGTTCACTGATATAACCAAGTGCCTTTGTTCTTTTTATAGTTATTATGACTTCTTTTATCTCTTTGGGGACCATAAACAGATATTTTCTTTGACTTTTGATGGGGTTCTATCTAGATAAATCCATGGTAAGTTGAAAATATCAGAAGTCAAAAATGCATTTAATACACCTAATTTTTTTTAAGTTTATTTATTTATTTTGAGAGAAACAGAGACAATGTGCATGGGGGATGGGCAGAGAGAGAGAGCGAGAGAGAGAGAAACCCAAACAGGCTCTGTACTGTCAGCACAGAGCCCAACATGGGTTCAAACTTAGGAAACTGTGAGATCATGACCTGAGCTAAAACCAAGAGTTGGAGGCGTAACCAACTGAGCCACCTGGGTGCCCCAAAACACCTAACGTATTGAACACCATAGCTTGGTGGAGCCTGCCTTAAATGTATTCAGAACACTCACATTAGCCTACAGCTGGATAAAATCATCAAACACAAAGCCCATTTTGTAATAAAGTGTTGAATATCTCATGCACTTTATTGAATACTGTGCTGAAAGTGAAAAGCAAAATGGTTGTATGGACACTGAATGGTTGTGAGTGTATCCATTATTTACCCTTGTGATCATGTGGTTGACTGGGAGCTATGGCTCATCGCTGTTGCCCAGCATCATGAGAAGGTATCATATCCTTATCACTTCAAAATATAAAATATGATTTCTACTGATTGTATATCTGTTTTACACCATCTTCAACCTGAAAAATTGTATAAGTTGAACCATTGTAAGTTGGAGACTATCTGTACCTATATTAAAGTTATTTTTATATCATTCAATTTTATTTTGCTAGCATTAATTTTAATCATCTATGAACTTTAGATTTTATTGACTGTTTTTCCTAGTTTTCCTCATATGTTTTGGAATTTTGGTACGTAGTCTCATCTTGAACTGGAGTGTCCTTTTTCTTTTTACTCCTCAGTTTTTCTCTCACTCTCTCTGGGTTCACCCCCAACCTCAGTAGTCATTTTGTGGTTGCCTCCATCCAATACTCTAAGGATCTTTTAATGCAGAAGCAGGTCTTATGTTAGGGTTTGGGCTCCAGCCCTGTGGTGATACTAAAAAGTGCATAAGCCTATCGCCAAACATGTGAGTAACTTGGTCCTGGATTTGGGGCTAAATCTACATTCTCCTACTGTCATTAATAAGGTGGCATAAGTAAGGTGCAGCCTCAGGAAGTAGTTAATTGAAGCATTTTCAGTCTTTTTGAAGGTTAGGAAAACATACCCCAGTCCCTGCATTTAAGCAGTGAGCCTGGCTCAGGTCCCAGACTATCTGCAGCTTCACTCTACTTTCTGGTTTGTGTTTCCATTATGTCCATGGTTTACAATGATCTGCTTATCTTAAGTTTGAATGTGATTAGGCTGCCCGTTTTTTTTTTCATACATATTTTATCTATCATTGTTGTGTGATTAGAGGGTACCTGAACACATAGATTTCTAATAGATCTCAAATGGAAGTCAAATAGTTTCCTGTAACATAATTTTTAATGGATGCATGATATTTTATGGGATAATTGCAGATTAAACTTAGCAGACTGAACATATACACTTCCTTCTATTTCCACCTCAAGTCTCATAAAATGACTATTATGATCCAATTTAAGCAAGCACATGCCTAGCACTTTCTAGTCCACTCCTCTGCTTTGTTTTTCTAGGATTCATAGCCCTTGGGCAAACCTCAAAAATAACTTCCATATTGCGTTTATTGCCTATCTCCTTTCACTAGAATATAAATTCTGCAAGGGGAGGGCAAGGATTTTGACTATCTTATTCACATTTGTATTCTCAGCATGTAGGACAGTGCTTGATATCCTAGTAACTCCTTAAATACTGGTTATATAAATGGATAAAGGAATAAAGGAATAAAGAGGCATGTGCCAGAACAATGAAAATGAGATTATAAACAAATCCTGGCAAGAGAAGTCAACATCTTTGATGCAGAAAAACTGATCAATCAGAAGTAACTGTGATAGATTAATCACAATATGACTCTATTCCTTGTGAATTTGTTCCCTTTAACTTTACAGCCCATTTCATCAAGAGGTAGAGTCTATTCCCTGTTTCTTGAATAGGAAGTTGTCTTGTCATCTGCTTTGGCCAATAGGAAGAAAGTAACGTTTTTACTAGTCCTAGCCTAGCCCTCAAAGCGTCTATGTGTTTCTGCTCTGAATCTAAGAACCAGTGCCTCTGCCATGGATAATTCTAGGCTAATTGGATGAAAGATGAGAGAATATGTGGCCCAAACTGAGACAGCCCAGTTGTTCTAGTCAAGACTGCAAATATTGTGAGTAAACCACCAAGATCGACAAAACTGCTTTCAAAGTTCCATTTGACTGCAGATGCCTAAAGCCCAGCTGAAAGCAAAAGAATCATGCAGCTGGTTTATAGACACATGAGTAACCATAAGTGACTATTGCTTTAAGACACGGAATTTGGGGGGTAGTTTGTTACATATCGATAGCTAACTAATACAGTAACTCACTTAGCAAACCAGAAAAAAGCTGCAAACTAAGCCCACAGTGGAGAAGCCAGCTAAAAGCAATCAGACTCCTCCTGCCAAATTCCCTTGTAGAATCAGAGCTATCATGTTCCATGGAAGGTAGAGGTGCGCAGTTCTAAGTCTGTAAGAAGAATATTGAGAACCCTAGATCTTCCTCCCCACACCATGCATCTAAACAACTATTCCCCCCTGCTTTGGCATAAGATGGGAAGTTAAATTTCTGGAGAGGTCTTTGGACTCAGGCACACAAGGCAACTCAGCAGGGGGTAGTTAGGAATCATACTAAAAGTAGGGAATGATGAAATGTCATCAAGGTTAATGGTAAAATGCTGAGCTCTCAGCTAGGTTCTGAGGATGATAGCATCTCGGCTTAAGACTCTAGACAGGATATTGGAGGGAAATCCGACCTGTCCATGGAAAAAAATGTATACATATGACTAGGCACTACCCCATGACCCTTCAACAAAATCTACAAGTGGACAAGCTCTGTCTGCACACACAGAGAGCTTCTAATCCGTGTTTAAACACAAACTTTCAATCAAGGGCCATCAGTTGTGTGAAGGAAGTCTTTTGTGTGAAACCAGAGTCCAAAACAAATAAACAGAACAAAGGAACACAGACAAAAATGAAGAATATTCAGGGAGCAGAAGAAAACTTAAGAAAAAAAAACCCACAACAAAATTAATATCTCAGGGAGATGAGAAGATATTATACCCCTGATACAAGGCATGGGCACTATTTAAAAAGGAATAAGCAGAGAATGAGTTTTTGGAAACAAAATGTTTGATAGCAGAAATAAAATATTTAATAGGAGAGTTAGAAGGTGAAATTGAGGAAACCCTCCCAAAAGCAAAACAAAAAGACAAAGACATGAGGTAGTAAGTAAAAAAAAGTAGAAGGCTTAAAATAGCATTCCATAGCATCAAAATTTATTTAATTGGCATATTCATGGCTTACTATGAAGACTCCGATTTTTGCAATTATTAACAGTTCTTGCAGTGAACATCCTTTGAAGCTAAATTTTGGTTTCTGCCATGATTATTTCCTTGGGATAAAATTACAGAATGGAATTACTCAATTAAAATATATCAACATATTAAAGGCTTTTGTTTTTTTAATAGTTTATTAAAAGGCTTTTGATATGCATTGCTAACCATAAAGATTGTTTCAATTTCTTTTTTTTTTTAATATTTTATTTATTTCTAGGAGAGAGAGACAGCGTGAGCAGGGGAGGGTCAGAGAGAGAGGGAGTCACAGACTGAAGCAGGCTCCAGGCTCTGAGCTGGCAGTCAGCACAGAGCCCGACGCGGGGCCCGAACCCACGAACCGCGAGATCATGACCTAAGCGAAAGTCGGACGCTTAACCGACTAAGCCACCCAGGTGCCCCAAGATTGTTTCAATTTCTAATGCCAGAATATGAGAATGATAGTTTGTGACTTTTTCGCACAATCCATCATCCTGGTCTCAGTCTATCTGGTAATGGGTTTCCATTTTATCAACGATAAGTATAGGACTGGCAATTGCAGTTTACTCTCTTTTTCCAACAGGATTAAGCAAATTATCATTGCGTGAAATCCTGAATTGTCTCTGTACATGCTGCTTTGTTCTATCGATCAAAAATTCTGAATGAGAGTTCAGAGAAACCCAGTATTGTTTAGGAAAAAGGTCTGTGATATCCATCTTGCTTAATTTCATCATTGCTGATAGAGTGTTTATTTTTGTTTTTCTCTAGAAAGGATCTATTTTGGACTTCTCTTCTTATCATGTTCATGCCAGGAGTATCTAAGTTCACATGAAAGTGATTGCCCTCTGACCACTCTGTTAGGCAAAAGAAAAAGGTGACTTAGTGCCGAGAAAGAACCTCCCTGAATTTCCAGGTATTTTCTTTCATTTGGGGGAAAAACAAACAAACAAAAAACAGAAAAACTAGACTTGAAAGACGCAGGCTTTGTGACATCAAGTAATCACTTTTAACCGAGTAAATCTGGTAAGGAGTAGCTCTGAAAGGGCCGATACTGATGGCCTTGTTCAGATGAGAATATTGAAGGCAACCCAACCCCAGAGAGAAAGTGACTTTTGTTAGTGGTTCACAGATACAGAAAAGAGTTGCTATGCAACTCCACATTGATTCCCATGTTTGAGCTCTAAAACAAATCTCCATAATGCTGGCTTTTTCCTGGGAATTTTCTGGGAAAGAGAGACAGGATATAGATTGCATAAGATGCTATACTACATTGCTCAGTGCACAACCTTGAACATAACTTCGTGTCACTGCTAGACCAAATGATGACTTTAAGGCATCTACATACACCACCCCCCCAAAAAAAAGAAAGAAAAAAAGAAAGAAAATCTATAAACAATAACACACACACAACAGCAAGCAAATAAATGTCTCGTAAACACAATATCACCAACATCATCAAACTATTCTTCTTGCTCCTCAACATACTACTCATTTGAGACTTTGTACTTTTAGGCAGACTGTTCCTTCTTAACATCCCTTTCCACGTACTTCAGTCTGACTTACATTTCCACCATTCTGCCATCAGTCACTCTTATCAAGATCATATTTGATTTCTGTGCTGCCAAATGCTACATTGCTTTTCTCAACTTATTGAATGAATGGGCTACTTTTGGTTAATTTTTCTTTTATTTTAGGGCTCTTTTAAAATAATACAGGCTAATTGTGTGTACTAACAAATTTTTTCAAGCTCCTGGGATGTGGTTTTGGTTGTTTATAAGTGATGACATTTTGTCCTCTGACTTAGTCTCAGTGACTTAGATAAAAACTTTCTTTCCTTTCCTATTCCCTCCATCTTTCCTCCCTTCCTCCACTTCCTTCTTTACTTCTCCAAACATTTATAGCAAAGAACACTTTATTAAGTAAACTTTCATTATCACTCCTATTGTCCTTAGCACTGCTATGTAGCCACAGATGGGCTAGACCAAAAGTAGACTCTAAAATTTGAACAACTTCACCTTTATTCAGTAGTATCTCTTTAGATCAAGACTGGAGCACATGTGTGGAGCTGTAACAAAAAATAACATTTTTAATCTACCATTGTCGATTGGTGCCTTATCTTTATATCTGGTTCACATAGACTAAGGCAAAACTGTTAAATCATTTTATTTTTTTTAAGTTTATTTATTTATTTATTTAGAGAGAGTGTGTGCATGAGTGAAGGGGAGGGGCAGAGACAGAAGGAGAGAGAGGGTTCCAAGCTGCATGGAATCTGACTCTGACTTGGGGCTCAATCCCATGAACTGTGAGATCATGACTTGAACTGAAATCAAGAGTCGGATGTTTAACCACCTGAGCCACCCAGGCACCCCAAAGCTGTTAAATCATTTTAAATACTTAAATCTGTGGTTTAGATAATAAGATAAGCAGTTAAATAATTGAATATTTAAAATTCAATTGCAGAATTATAGAAATTGTAGAAAGCACATTGCATTTGGGTTATTTGGTTTGGGAAATAGCTCTGACCCATACTTGATATGTGATTGTGGGCAAGTCATTTGAAATTTACGTTCCTATTCCTTAAGTTCAGGCCATGACCTCCTCTGGCTTAGTGAACTCTATGTGAAAGGGAAACATTTAGGAGATGGCGTATAGTTTCCCAGTCTTCTGCCAGAGTGACTGTTGCTGTTCCAGTGCCTGAGCTTCTATTGATCTGTGATCTATTGATCTATAGATCTATTGATCTATTCTCAGTGACCCTGAGTGAGGACACTGCTGTAGAAATTTTAAAGAAGCCCAGGTAGCATTCCTAAGAAGTTAGGTCACTGAATTTGGGGGGCTATTTGTTACTGCAACATAATCTATCCTGTCTTAACTAATATAGAGGGAAGAAAAAGAATAAGTCAAAAGATAGAAGAAAAATGTCTGATTTATTTGGATAATTTTAGGATGGAAGAAACTTGAAGCTAATTATAGCCTAAAGAGAAGGAGTTAATAGAGAAGGGCCAGTTGAGGGGAGAGGATAGCAGGTGACTGAAGAATCAAGACACAGAAGCAAACTGGCCTTAAACACAAGAAAAGAGATTTCATGTCTGAGGGTGGATGAAAAGAAATAAAGACGAGTAAGGGAAGAGGTGTTTATAGATTGTGGGGTGAGATATTAAGGGAATTATATCTCTGATCATTCATTCTCTCTGGTTAAATGTGAAGTAAGGCTATTTGCTGAAGGTAGTAGTTGGAGAAAAAGATCTTGAGAAGGTTGGGTTGGTGGAGATTTGGAATGGTTGCCAATGAGTAGGAGAAAGGGAGCCGACCAATGACAAATAAAGGACTTACCTATCTCTTCTACTCAACTATGGGCTTCTTGAAAGCAAAGGCTGTAACTTCTTTCCTCTATATTATCAGTATCAAGCCCAGTATCTGACATTCCGGAAGTGCTCAAGAAATTCTTGCCAAAAACATGGATGTCAGTCATTGTTATTTGACCCATAGCTTTGACATTGAATGCCTGGGATTTTCCCCTTTCCCTTAAAATATCAGCTTGCCCTACACCTATCCTTATTTGCAACCTATAAAAGTTGTTACTAAAAGGAATGAAAACAAAATCCAGTTCCTGACTGAAACACTAAATCCCAACATACCTTGGAAGCAAGGTACAGCCACAGTGAAGACTTTGATTAGTCATATTTCTCCTGCTGTGTTTCAAGCTCTTTCATTGATGCTGGCAACTGACCAGAAAAACATTTTTTAACAGAAAGTTTCAGCATGTTCAGTTCTCATCCCAAGCAAGTAGCATTGCAATACATTTGCAGCATGAATTACCGTTAACATGCTAAAGCGCTATGTGAATTTTTGGGATGCTTTGTGTGGCAATTAAGCTTTGTAGAAGTTATCACCATGACTGCATTTTTAATAACATACATGCATCTTTAAAAACATTTAAAAATTTCTAAAAGACTTTTTTAAAAACTTTAATAAAAAATTATCAAAATAATATTTACCTACTGTAACCCGTAAAACAATGCAAACATTATAAAGAATAAGTTAAAAATTTCCATCTTCTCAATGCCCATCCACTGGAGATGATATTCACAGCTTGGTGTATATTTCTGGTTTGCTTTTCCCTATGTTCATACAAATATAGGCAGCCCTATAGAGTACCTTTTTGTTATTGTTTTACATTTTACTAAAACTCTGGCAATACTTGTATAATGTCTCAGCTATTTTCCCCAGATGAATGGCTGGAAATTGAATTGTATAACCCAAAGTATTAAAATTTCCCCCTATTCATGAATATTCAAGTTTACTAGTTTTCTGCCTTTGAAAAAAATCTGCAATAAATGCCCTTGGGTGTACCGTTATATTTAGTTTATTTATTTTTCATAGCAATCTCAGAAATGCTCTTTTGGGGCTTGTAATGAGAAAGCCCCTTCTAGGTATCAGGGGAAATGTGTCCAACAAAATGCATCCAAAAGTGCGGAGTAGTGCACCAGCCCAGGAACAGAGGCATAGGAGATCTCAAGCGGATTCTAAGTCTCTTCTGGGTTTGCTGTGTGTCAAGAAAACCTCTATGATATCAATCCTTTCCTTGAAATAGAATTATTAATGCTTTCCTTGTCCTTAAAATAGCCCCTCACTATTTCTACCACACATCCTTTGAAGTTCACCAGGCAAAGTGCTGCTTATGTATTATATATACATGTATGATTATTATTTGTTAGTATTATTATTTTCCACTTGCAGTTCCCCCAAGCTATTTGCTTTTTGGGATGTCCAAAGGGATCCTTCTCTGCTGCCCCAAAATTCATTTGGAGAAGCTTTATGCTCCCTTGCCCCCTTTGTGGGGTGACAATATTTCTGCCAAGGGGCTGGCTCCAAATATTCCACACTTCCAATCTTGTCAGTCCCCAAAGGACCCCAGGTTTCGCCACCTACGAACCCCCAAACAACTCTGCTACGGGCAGTCACACAGGTTTTTCTTCAACTTCCCCATCACTTCCTGGCCCTTTTCTCTCCCTAACCAGTGGGCCTCAAACCCAGTCCATGAGGCTGGATGGGAAGCAGGAGCAAAGCCACCCTCTCCATTGTCCGCTTTTTCTTTTGGGAGCCCTTATCTTTTGGATGGTCTTCTGCTGACCTTCTCCCGAACTCCCGTTCCAAGGCAGGTTTTGGAACAAAGTTCACATGCATCTGAGAGGAAGCCATTACTTTCACTGTGCTTATAGAGGTGAAGGCATTGTTCTCCTATTTGGGAGCATCTCAAATGCAAACGCACGTATAGTGAGGAAAAGTAAAGAAAAAGTGTCTATAAGGAAGGATTTTTTAAGGAGCTATTTTTTGAGGGCTACATTCAAGTTTTTGTAATAAGATTTTAGTTTTTAGAGCAGTTTTAGGTTCACAGCAAAATTAAGGAGAAGACACAGAGATTTTCTATACATCCCTGCCTGTACACATAGTCTCCTTCGTTAAGAACATCCCCCACTAGGGATTCTGTGTCTCCCTCTCTTTCTGCCTCTCCTCCACTCTCTCTCTCTCTTTCAAAAATAAATAAACATTAAAAAAATTTTTTACTTAAAAACAGAACATCTCCCAATTGAATGATACATTTTTTTTTTAATGTTTATTTATTTTTGAGAGAGAGAGACAGAGTGCAAGTGGGGGAGGGGCAGAGAGAGAGGGAGATACAGAATCCAAAGCAGGCTCCAGGCTCTGAGCTGTCAGTACAGAGCCTGACACGGGGCTCAAACGCATGAACCGTGAGATCATGACCTGAGCCAAAGTCAGACACCCAACCAACTGAGCCACCCAGGCGCCCCATTTGTTATGTTATAATTGGTGAACCTGCATCTATACATCATAATCACCCAAAGTCCAGAGTTTACAGGAGGGTTCATTCTTGGTGTTGTACATTCCTGTGAGTTTGGCTGAAGGTATAATGACATGTATCTATCATTTTAGTATCATGGAAAGTATATTCACTGCCTGAAAATCCTCTGTGCTCTGTCTATTCATCCCTCTCCTCTCCTCCCCCCCGCCAGTCCCTGGCAGCCACTGATCTTTTCACTGTCTCCATCGTTTTGCCTTTTCCAGAATGTCACATAGTTGGAATCATACACTGTGTAGCCCTTTTAGATTGACTTCTTTCACTTAGTAATATGCATTTAAGTTTTCTCCATGTCTTTTTATGGCTTGATATTTTATCTCTGTGTAGTGCTGAATAATATTACATTGTCTGGTGTACCACAGCTTTTTATCCACTTACCTACTGAAGGACATCTTCATTGCTTTTAAAGTTTGGCAGTTATGAATAAAGCTACTATAAACATCTGTGTGTAGGTTTTGTGGGACAGAAATTTTGAGCTCCTTTGGTTAAATACCAAGGAGTGCAATTACTGGATCATGTGGTAGACTGTGTTCGGTTTTGTAAGAAACCAACAAAACTGTTTTCCAAAGTGGCTGTACCACTTTGCATTCCTACTGGTAATGAATGAGAGTTTCTGTTTCCCCACTTCCTTGCCAACATTTAGTGGTGTCCATGTTCCAGATTTTGCCCTTTCTAATAGACATGTTAGTGGTATCTCATTGTGGTTTTAAGTTGCATTTCTTTGATGGCATGTGATATGAAACTCTTTTCATGTGCTTATTTGCTGTTTGTCTCACTTTTATTTATTTTTTAAAAACATTTATTTATTTATTTTGAGAGAGAGCATGCGTGAGTGAGCAGGGGAGGGGCAGAGAGAGAGGGAGAGAGAGAATCCCAAGCAGGCTCCGTGCTGTCAGCTCAGAGCCCAACGTGGAGCTCAGTCTCGTGAACTGTGAGATCATGACCTGAGCTAAAATCAAGAGTCAGATGCTTAACAGACTGAGCCACCCAGGCGCCCCTCTGGTAATTATTAAATGAAGGGAAAAGAAACATATTTTTAAGGTTTTTGTCTGAAGCCGAGTGTAAAGCACTTATTAAATTAAAAAAACATCCTTCATGCCCATTTGAGTCCTGGGAAGAGGGGAAAATTCATTTCTATGTAGAGAATGAGTTTTTTTAAAAAAACTAATGCAGTTTTTAGTTAAACTCTAAAACTTAGTTTTGTGGGGGTATGATTATAGGATTTAGGCTTAAAGTCTGAAAAACAAATAAATGTTGAAGGAAACTGGGAAGATTGGAAAATGCCTTCCCAAGCTCTTTGGAGAAGCAGAACTCTTGAGAAGCATTTGTGTTACCAACAGAGTCTCCTCCTAAGGAACCCAAACCACAGCTCATCAAATTCCTAGACATTGACCATGGATGCCTAGAGGAGCACTCCTGACCCTTTATGAGCTCTGATCAGATTTCCCAGGAGTATGTTGTCCTGGCTTTAGAAAGAGGCTAAGTTAAATTCAGTGCCACCTTTATCTAACTTCCAACAGGCATTTAGAATTCCTCACAAAGAAGTTTCTTGGAGGAACTTTGGGGTCACTATGTTTCCAGAATTGTAAGTTTTATTTTTTCAATAAAAACAAGTTTTTTAATGTTTGTTTATTTTTGAAAGAGAGAGAGAGACACAGTGCACACGGGGGAGGGGCAGAGAGAGGGAGATACAGAATCCGAAGCAGGCTCCAGGCTCCCAGGTGTCAGCACAGAGCCCCATGTGAGGCTTGAACTCACAGTGAGTTCATGACCTGAGCCAAAGTCAGACGCTTAACCGACTGAGCTACCCAGGTGCCTCCAGGATTGTAAGTTTTAAAAATAATAGTTTATTATGTGAATCCTTCTCCATAAATGTGACTATGGAAAGAGGTCACTTGTCTTTGTTTTCTTTATAACAAATCAAATCTGACTCCAAAGCAACCCCCTTCCCCTGCACTCGTGCTGTGACAGCAGGAAATTTATGCTCAATAAAGTTGGCCTATAGATCAAGGTTGTATGAACATTTTATGTGGCTCTTAGAAAATGGAAAATGTGCCCCTAATCTTCAGCCTGTTACTGCTACTGATATCTTTACCTCCAGGTCCTCATGGTCCCTTGAAGCTGGATGGTTACTGGGCCATGCAGTTAGTTCATTCCTTTTCTGAGAACTTCCATCTCCTTGGAATCACCAGGGTGGAGGATACATCCTTATCACTAGCCAGGCTGGCTGGCTTACCCTTTAACCTTTCTGTTTTTCACATAAACCTCCCTGAAGGCTCAGAGTCATGAAAGTATGGGATAGGGAAAAATATGATGACAACAAAATATAAATTAGTAGGTCAATAAATGATTCTGCCACAACAGGATAAAGACATGATCATTCCATACTATCCATACTGTTCCTGACAGAGCAAGGATTTGCTCAGGCAGTCTGACCCCAGAGCACATATGGAGTGAATTTATTGTTTTATTGTTATAAACCACTGATCCAGTCAATCGACAGTATTTATCATCTATGACATTGAAGGCACTATGCTAGATGCTAGGAATACAGCAGTGAACCAAATAGATATGGGGCCTTTCTTCATGATGCTTAATGTCTAGCCATAGAAACAGACATAAGCAAATGCAGCAGGGCTAAGGTTATGCCTCACAACTCAAGCGTGCCAAAAATTAAAGTGGTGTTCTTTATTTTTTTAAAATATAGTTTATTGTCAAATTGGTTTTCATATAACACCCAGTGCTCGTCCCAACAAGTGCCCTCCTCCATGCCCATCACCCATTTTCCCTTCTCCCTCACCCCCCATCAACCCTCAGTTTATTCTCAGTATTTAAGAGTCTCGTATGATTTGCCTCCCTCCCTCTCCTTAACTATTTTTCCCCTTCTCCTCCCCCATGGTCCTCTGTTAAGTTTCTCCTGATCCACATATGAGTGAAAACATATGATATCTGTCTTTTTCTGCCTGACTTATTTTGCTCAGCATAACACCCTCGAGTTCTAGCACCCACGTTGCTACAAATGGCCAGATTTCATTCTTTCTCATTGCCATGTAGTATTCCATTGTATATATAAACCACATCTTCTTGGTCCATTTGTCAGTTGATGGTCATTTAGGCTGTTTCCATGATTTGGCTATTGTTGAGAGTGCTGCTATGAACATTGGGGTACATGTGCCCCTATGCATCAGCACTCCTGTATCCCTTGGGTAAATTCCTAGCAGTGCTATTGCTGGGTCATAGGGGAGTTCTATTGTTAACTTTTTGAGGAACCTCCACACTGTTTTCCAGAGGGGCTGCACCAGTTTACATTCCCACCAACAGTGTAGGAGGGTAATGTTCTTTATTTTTTAGTGATAGGCCTCATTCCTATGGATGGTGAGGAAAACATTTAAAACTATAAATCCATAAAAATAATTCATTTTTAAAGATAGCTTAAAATGGCCATTTTGGGTCTAGCTCAATGTCTTTTGAATAGTTGTATTTTTCCCCCAAGGTTTTCACTCCTTCGTTTTCTCCTTCCTTGGGCACAGGGGGTGCCTAAGAAGCATGTGGGAAAGGAGGGGGGTTTCTTGAGCTACAGCCTGAGAATTATACCGGGATGTCTTTGTCAGTTCTTCACTGGGTGCCTACAACCATGCAGTTCTTTTCTCCCACGGGGTTTCAGCCCAGAGGGAGAGCCAGGGCCCTAAAGTCTTACCCCTTTGCATCACTCCCTTTCTTTCCCTCAAAATCTGCCCAGTAAGGGAGGAACTTCTACTTCTTACTGGATGCCTTTATGATTGTCTTTGATATGATCTTCTTCCTTGAGCCAATTGCTTACATTCAACAAGTATACATATATTTTTAAGTTTATTTATTTATTTTGAGAGAGAAAGCATGTGGGAGGGGGCAGAGAGAGAGAGGGAGAGAGAGAGAGAGACAGAGAGAGAGAATCCCAAGCAGGCTCTGTACTGTCAGCATGGAGCCCGACGTGAGGCTCAAACTCATGAGCCATGAGATCATGATCTGAGCCAAAACCAAGAGCTGACCATTTAATCCACTGAGCCACTCAGGATCCCCTCAACAAATATTTATGGGGCACCTATAATATACTAGATCCTAGCCTGCATGCTCAGAATATACACGTGAACAAAACAAAGACTCCTGTGGGGAGGGACAAGAGAACCAATAGACATAGAAAATAAGTCAATTATATAGTATATTAGAAGGTCATAAATGTTACTGAAAAAGAATAAGAAAGGCAAGTAGGATGGAGAGTGGGGAGCTGGAGGGCAGGATGCTCTTTTCAATGGAATCGTCAGGGTTGGCCCCAATCAGAAGGAGGGATACTGAAAAGCTTTGAGGGAGATGCCTGACTTGACCATTTGGACATCTGAGGAATGAGTGCTCTGGGCAGAGGGAAGAGCAACTGCCTTAAGGTGGGGGTTTGACTTGAACACAGCAAGGAGACCAGCACGCCCAGAGCCAATCGAGATGGGGGTGAGGGAGGGAGAGCAGTGACTACTGTAGGGGGGGGCTTATGAACATGGGGCAGGATCATGTGATTGTCCGAAATTGTTTATACAGCCCATTTTGCCATGATATTTTTACCTCCCTTTGCAAAGATGTGTTTAATACTCCTTTTCTGTCCGGCACCAGAGGCACTCAATATTTTCTGATTACTTTTTTTAAAAATTTAGAAACTTTTTAGGGATTATTTGAGCATGGGTCGAGAGTGACAAAATGACGAGGTAAATTCCCTTCTGTAGTTCCACTTGTCTCTGCATTCTGCACAAGGGTTGCAGTTCCACTTCGTCCACTTCTAGTTTATGTGCTGAGCTATGCTGGTTCTGTCAGCAGAGCTTCCGTGAGTCAGCTTGGAGCAAGAAGATATTCATTTAACTTCGTGCCTTGGGACACCTGGGTGGTTCAGTCGGTTAAGCGTCTGAGTTTGGTTCAGGTCATAATCTCATGGTTCCTGAGTTTGAGCCCTGCATTGGGCTCTGTGCCTCCAACTTGGAGCCTGGAGCCTGCTTCAGGTTCTGTGTCCCGCTCTCTCTCTTCCCCTTTCCCACTCACGCTCTCTCTCTCAAAAATAAATAAACGTCAAAAAATTAAAAAAAAAAAACATTGTGCCTTGATTCAATGAGACACTCAGAGATCACCATCTAGGACAGAAAAAGATTAACAGTGACAGCAGGCTAACAATGGCACTTAGCTCAAAAGCACAGGAACTCACTGGTAACAGATGCTTTTGCCTAAAAAAGAGTGGCATTGTTACTTAATATTTATGTAAAAGAGACAACTATAAATGGTCATCCCAGGAAATTCACTGCAGGAATTTGCCTGGCTTACCCTGCAGAGACCGTTCGACTCAGTGATATATATATATATTTCACATCTTTGAAATTGAAGTTTATAGAGCAAATCTAACTAACAAAGAGAAATTAACAAGTGCCATTTCTGCTCAATCAGTTAATTTGATGTAATGTCTGGCTCATAATGCTTTTTTGGTAAACTTTATGCAAACCAAATTTACTTGTTTTCTCAAGGAGATCTGGATAAGAAGCTGGTAGCCAAGCATCCAACTAGTTACTTTTCGGTGTTTGAACAACTCAGCTACAGAAATGTGAGGAGGGTGCTGGAAAAAGGGGAACTGCCCTTCAGTGTCTGTTAAGAATTTGCTGTGTGTCTTTGTACTGTATACAAGAGCAATCTGTAAAGTATCACATTCCTAGAAGGAGGATTAATGAAATTCTGAAACCATTTTAAATATGATACACGTCCTGGGTAACCTCACATGTGTTAAAACCGTTACAGACGTTTTCCTATCACTGCAATTACAATTTTTCTTGTGTGGGGATGGAGGGGAAAGAAAGGAAAAGGATTCATGAAATTAAAGCAAGTCTTTGGCATGTGGCAAGTCTATCAGATACGTGAGAAATCTTTTTCAGAGCTGCACTCTATAAGGTGAGAGAGCATAGCCTTCACCGTGGCCTGGCCTTCAGTAACAGGACTGCAGTGTCTAACAGAATGTTACACGAGAACGAAGTTTCAGTGGCCTCCAGTAGGCAGTTTGTTGTGTTTTTTGTACATTTTAAGGTTGTATTTTCAGTTGTTTGTCTTTCCCCTCCTTGAATGCCATGCCGTTTACTAGAGTAGAATTGCTTTTATGTTTCCTTTCTCTTTCATGTCCATTTCTGGCTGGCTCTTCACTACTGTGGCCATTGGCTTGGGCTGTAATGTTTCAGTGACTGGGCAAGCAATTAGTAGAAAAAGACAGATCTTCCTTCTTCAGCGGGGCTTTCCTGGCTTCTCCAAACACAGCTGGCCCGAAAAAGGCCATGAGAAGAAACCAGTCAGTCATTTCTTTCTTTAAAAGAAATAAACTCAAAATTATATTAATAGCTGTCATTTTGTAGTTGAAGACGAGATGTTTCAGGCACCAGTGCTGCAAGAAAAATGTTGGAGGGTGCCTAGCGTCTTGTGGTTCCCTTCCTCCGTTGTAGCACAGAACTTGGGGTAAAACATTCAGATCTCAGATCAACCCATGGCTAATGGAAGAAACTTCTGGAAATCTCCCCTGACATTCTGAGAAGCAGCTTGAAGGGGAAGAACTCAGTGAGACACCTCTTCAAACATCTTGGAAACAAATGATAGATGAGTGCTGGGGCTGTAATTAGAGCCTGAGATGAGAATTCTTCTATCCTGGAAACTAAACCGACTAGAGGGGGAAAAAATCCAAATATAATTTATAGACACAAAAGGAACAATTGAATTAGTAAGAATAGGCAAAAGCTCAAAGGTAAATTGGAGCATGAATTCTGTAGGCACAAGATCACATGAAATATATTTTTAAAAGCTTTTCAAAAGCTTCTGAATCCCGTTGCTCTTGAAACACAGTCGAAGAAATGGAAAAAGCATGGCTGGAAGCTCTAGTGAAGCCTGGGGAGTAGAAATTCTTGGTTCTAGCAGGCTGAGCTCATCTCGGGGACTGGGAAGGAAGAGAAATGGAGTTGTGTTCCCATGTGGTCCCTGTGGAGAACACAAGCACTGTGGCCTCACCTCTCAATGGTTTTTTTTTTTTTAATGTTTGTTTTTTGAGAAAGAGAAAGAGAGTGAGTGAGCATGAGTGTGGAAGGGCAGAGAGAGAGAGGGAGAAACAGAATCTGAAGTAGGCTCCAGGCTCCAAGCTGTCAGCACAGAGCCTGATGTTGGGTTCAAACCCACCAACTGAGAGATCATGACTTGGGCAGAAGTAAGGATTCTTAACTGACTGAACCACCCAGATGCCCCTCACCCCTCATCTTTGTAGATGCCATGTGGGATCAGTCTTGCTGTTGCTGCTAAGTCCTTTGTGACTGTGATATTGCCCTATCAGATCCTTCCCATTTGACCTGGGCTGGGATGTGGTGGAAGGGTGAAGAGGGAGAGAGAGAGAAAGGTATCACAGGGGATGAAAGAAGGTAATGAATTTCAAAACAGGCAGACACAAAGATCGGACTCCTCAGAAAAGTTGCAACACTTCCTAAACAAGTTAGAAAACCAACACTAAAGGTGCTGCCCATTAAAGGTTAGTAAGCAAGAGGATTCCTTTATATTGTCCTTCTTAAGGCTGGAATAGTTCTGTTGGATGCTTTTGCAAATAATACTGTAATTTTTAACTTTTCAAGTTGCTGAAGCTTGCCACATAAGCCAGACACCTGGAAGGAAGTTGGTTTGTGTGGTTTTCTAATTTATAAGAATAATCTCAAAGGAAGGAGCACTGTACTGGGAAGTTCCACATGTGTCTTCTTTCCATTGGCTACTTATGTGACCTGAAGCAGATCACCCTCTCTGTACCTGCCTTCTGATCGGTAAAATGAAGGCTTTGAGTTGGATGACCTTTCAGAACTCCCTAAGTTCTGGAAATGCCCCCAAATTTAATATTCTATAGATTTATATTATTCCTCACCATGGACTGGCAACTTCCTTAGAATTCTCTTTAAAAGGAAAACTTCTGGGGCGCCTGGGTGGCTTAGTCGGTTAAGCGTCCGACTTTCGCTTAGGTCATGATCTCGCGGTTAGTGGGTTTGAGCCCCGAATCGGGCTCTGTGCTGACTGCCAGCTCAGAGCCTGGAGCCTGTTTCAGTCTGTGACTCCCTCTCTCTCTGACCCTTCCCTGCTCACGCTCTCTCTCTCTCTCTCTCTCTTTCTCCTAGAAATAAAAAAAAAAAACATAAAAGGAAAACTTCATGTAAAATATTTCCTATATAGTGAATGAGTTTAGAAGACACCACCTGAAAATAAGCTGTTCTGGCATATTGATTATTTTGAGCTAAAGGCACTTGAGAAAGAGCAGGTGCATGGAGGACGCCCATGTGGAAGGCGTCCTGCCTGTCCGGGAAGAAAAGAAACATTCTTATCACCATGGATGAGGAGTGGAGGCCAGGAGAAATTTGCACAAATAAACCTATTAAGCGAATTCTATCTTCCTAGTAGACTCTGTAATTAACTACCCCAGCCTAAGCCCCTTTGCCTTGTCACGTGCTCACAGTTTAGTGCTCATTGTCCACCTTCATGTGCAAGTGTTTGACTCTAGCTGTGTCTTTGCTTCTTCATTTTTCTTGTAAGGGCTCCAGTGTACAAGTATAGACAAAATAATTAACGCTTGTATGCTTCCCCTTCTGCTCATCTATCTCATATCAGTTTAATTCTGAGGCCCAGCTGGAGGAGAACCAAATGTAGAGGAGAAATTGTTCTTTCCCTACAATAGCAATATGTGTCTCTCATTTTTATTTGCTAAGTGCTTGTGATGAACATTGCCATCTCTAGGAACTTTCTCCTCCTTCTTCCTGTTCTTCTGCGGAACAGTTGTCTTTCTCTCTGTTCTTCATATGATTACAAATGATGAGACCCAAGTAGAAGCCTTAAAAACAGTAATAGAGTGAGAGGCAAAAGATAGGAAGGAAAGGAAAAGGAAAGTGAAAAGACAGAACAGGTCAGAATGAGACGAAAAAGAAAAGGATGTGAGGAAGGGATTGGTGACAGAGGAAACTACAACCCGCATGCAGGATGGCTTCTGTCTGGGCAGCCCTCAGGGTGAGAGGGGTTCAACAGCCCCACAGTTGCTCAACATTTCCTTAAAAACTAGAGATGCTTTAACTGGCCTAGCTGAGAATATACACCTACCTACTCTTAAGTTTTATGGGGCTTTTTGTTACACAGATAAAAAGGCACTTGAGTTTAATAGCCCCTGAGACAGAGTTGGGATCTACTGATAAAAAAGCAAGTAGCCCCAAAGGGAAACTTGGGAAGTATCCCTTAAGGCCTCCTATTAAACAAGCAAAGGTTGGGTTCTTTGGGGGAAGCCTGAGAATCATGCAAGCCCATGGACTGCCACTGGATCCATGGATAAAGCTCACTATGCCTCTCCACTCACTTTACCAGCCCAAACCATTCACACACTTAGGGTTGCTGCTAGACCTTTGCGTGAGATGGATGCTTGCGGCAACCCGCCATACTGCATCTAGTTTGACAAAAGGGACCCCCTGCTGGCAACCGAATTCAGCAGTTCTGCTCAACCTTTTTCATACAGAAATTATCATCCAGGTCCATGCCAACCTCAAATTGTCAGCCACTAATCAGCAACACTCAACCCTATGGAGACGCAGAATCAAGTCACTGCGCAAGGAGATGATGTTAGTACTGTGTGATCCTGGTCCCCAGGAGGGAACCTAAGTACTGGTCCCCTTAGGCGTCCTCCTTTAAATCTCCTTTGAAAGTGAAGAGATGCCAGCAATACTAGGCTTTGCTACAAGTCAGGAGGTGAGAGAGAAACGGTAGTGTTTGGAAAGAGCAGCAGGGCTTCTAGGTGCTGATAATGTTCTCTTTCTTGATTGGGGTGCTCCTTACACAGGTGTGTTTGATTCATGAAAATTCACTGAGCAGTACAATCATGATTTGTGCACTTTTGTGTGTATATATATATTACCATTCAATGTAGAAAATGCGGTCTTTAGAAAGTGCCCTCGCTGCGCAGCTCCAGTGGCACAATTGGTTAGCGCGCGGTACTTATAAGAAAGTGCCCTCGGTGGTTCTCTCCTTGAGAATACAACCTCGAATTCTTATTCACAGCCCTATCCTCATCTTTGTGCACAATTCTGGCTCAAATTAACTACCTGATAAATATTTGTTCGATGAAAAAAAAAGATGGAATGGCTTTTTCCTGGTGTCCCAGCCCCAACCATTTTTCGTCCTTCAGAAATTTTGGCTTCTGACCAGTCAGCCACTGTACACACACAGTTAACAGATGTCAGCTAGTGGCAACAATTCTGTGCTGCTTTGGCAAGGAACCTCAATGGACAGGTGCCTGGCCTTTAGGGTTTTAAGTTCTCTTAAGCATAGGATGGCTCTTTAAGCCTGGAGAAGCCGTGCAAGCACAAACATAAATCATCTGGGACAGGAGCTCCATGGTGGAGAGAAAACCAGACATCAAAGATAAAGACCCAGCTGCCCTTGGAAGAACCCAAAGAACTGCTCCAGAAGGTTCTATCTTACCCCCAGTGGATAGAACAGCTGGGCCCCTGATATCCAAGTGCCTTACTCTCAGGTATTTCATTGTCACCATAGGATGTATTTTTCCTGGTATAAAAAAAGTACTTAAAATTTATTTTAAACCATCACAAACTTACAGAAAGTTTGCAACTGTAGTATAAAAACAGGTCTTCTGGGGTGCCTGCGTGGCTGAAATGGTTAAGCATCTGACTCTTGATTTCGGCTTAGGTCAGGATCTCACGGTTCATGGGATGGAGCCTCACATGGGGGACTCTCTCCTCTCTCTGCCCCTTCCCCATGCTCCCTCTCTTTCAAAATAAATAAATAAACTTAAAAAGTGTTTAAACTTAAAAACGTGTCTTCTGAACTAGGTGAGAGTAAGTTGCCTACCTGTTGCCCTCATCTCTAAATACTGTAGTGTGGATTGCACACACCCAAAACACAGGCTATGGCCACAGTGCAATCATCCTAGTCAGGGATGATTAATGACACACATCACTACCACCTAAACTTTAGTTTCCACTACAGTTTCACCAGCTGTCTCAAGAATGATCTTTATGGCGAAGGGATCCAGTTCAGAATCATGCATGCCATTTCGTTTTCATGCCCCTTTGGTTTCCTTATCCGGCAGCAATATTTCAGTCTTTCCTTGATGTTCATGCTTTAAAAGATTATAGGCCAGTTGTTTAGCCAATTTGGGTTTCTGGGCTGTTTTCTCACGATTAGATTTTGGTTATTCATTTTTGGCAGGGAAATCACAGAAGCGAGGCTGTATTCTCTCAATACCTCCTCTCAGATGTACAGGATTTTAATTTGTCCAGGGACTGGTAACCTTGACATTGGTGACTTGGTGAAGGTGGTGTGTGCCTGGTTTCTCCACTGTATAGTTACACATGGGAATTCTGGGGGAGGTAATCTGAAACTGTATAAATATCCCATTCATTATCAAACTTTCAATTTATTCATGTATTAATTAAGTCTGTATGGACTTATGGTTTCCTTCCTATTTATTTAGATGCTCTAATTTACTTGCCCCTCAATTTGGGCAGTGGACCCCCTTCAAACTGGATTCTGTGTCCCTTGACATGTCTTCATCGTTCCTTGAGTGCTTTGTTTCCCACCAGAAGGTGCTCCAGGGTTGTCTCATGCTTTCCTTGCTCCATCTGGGGAGTGAGCCATTTTTCCAAGTGGTGACACACACATGCATACACACCCACCCACTCACACTTGCACACACAATCTTTATTTCTATAATTAGCTTTTGTATGGAAAACTACCAGTTCACATCCATATCTCTGATTCTCATTCAATACCAGTATGGCAGGGTTCCCATTTGTAGCTTCCTTCTCTGACAATGAGAGACTTGGCTCCCTGTATCCTTAATATATTTGCTTATATGGTCTATTTCCTTGAACGTAACTGATATCTCTTCTGCACCACTATCTCCTCCACTGCATGGTCACCCTCCACACCCTCACGCTCTGCTGGGGTTCTGCACCCTCTGCTGGGATGCCCCTCCGTGTGTTCTGTCCTCACTCTCTGACCTCCTCCCTGAATCACCTGACATTGGGCACCCACCTCACCCGCTTTGTCTCTGGCCATTGGTGCTGCCCACCCTTCACATGAGCTCTGACACTGGATGCTGGACTGCCTCTGCGCGTGAATACCCTCCTTACCTCATCTGGGCTCCGACCCCCTGGTGCAGCTGCCTCCTCGTGTGGACCCCTTGCCTTCCTCCCTGCACCCTGACACTCTGCCCTGTGGCTTCCAACCCTCTCCCACCTGCCAGTGTGGAAGCCCACTGAGGGCTGTCCCACCTGCTGGCTCTAGGAGTGAATCCTTCAGGAAAGGAAGGAAGGAGAAAGGAAGGGGAAGGGGAGTAGCAGGGAGGAGAGCTTCTCCAACATTTTGGCCCAGAAAAAATGTATTCAGCATAGTTGTTTCAAACTAATTCTATTCTACTATTTGGGTGGTTCACTCATATATTTTGACTTATGACAGAGAGCTAACCTTTCAGAGAGTAAGGAGGAATATCTGATTGTTTTTATCATAGTTTTCAAAAAAATGTATACCATCTAAGTCTTATTATGATTTCAAGTTACCCTGGTCATTCTGTCTTGGTCAAGGAGGATCCATATGCGGGTAAGAGCTTCAGAGAGGACAAGATGACTCTGCCTTTATTGTAGCCCTCAAGAGAATTGATGCCACCCTCCTTCTTTCAGAGGGACCCTGGTCACACCAGGGAACCTGCCTATATTGTTGCTGTGGAGAGGGCTGGGGGGAAGAAAAGCCCTGGCAGGGCTTCTAATCACACCCACATATCTCTCCTGCATTTTCCAGGGTCCTTCATCATTTTCCACCTCACAACGACCCTACCTACCTGAAGGCCCCCCTCAGCCATTTGGGACCAGGTTTTGGGCCTCTTATTTTTATTCTTATTTGGGCCTTGAATTCTTATTCAAGATGCTTAATCTGGTCTCCTAACACAAAACATGAATTGCAGTGCTCTTATCAACATTTCTTCCACAGGTGATCTTGCCTGAAACAGTCCATTCTTTGCTAGAACGACTTCCTTACTGCCTATAAAAACCTTCCATTTTGTATAGCTCCTGGGAGCTCTTTTCTCCTTGCTAGATGGGATGCTGCCTGATTCCTGAATCACTGAGTAAAGCCAATTCGATCTTCAAATTTACTCAGATGAATTTTTTTTTAATTTTTTTTTTAATTTCTAGGAGAGAGAGAGAGAGAGAGAGAGAGAGAGACACAGCATGAGCAGGGGAGGGTCAGAGAGAGGGAGTCACAGACTGAAACAGGCTCCAGGCTCCGAGCTGGCAGCACAGAACCCGATGCGGGGCCCGAACCCACGAACTGCGAGATCATGACCTAAGTGAAAGTCGGACGCTTAACCGACTAAGCCACCCAGGCGCCCCAACTCAGATGAATTTTTTTTTTAACAAGACCTTTGGAGTGTTAAGCCTTATCATCTCAAACCAGTGAAATACAAGAACTTCATGCATAGCATGTATTGTAATTACAGGGAAAAGTTGTCTTCATAACAACAAAACAACAACAATAACAGTAAAAACCAGCAATATTGGGCTTATTTTCAGAGTATCTTGGGTCCGACATCAGAAGAACCATCCCATCGTCCTCTTGTCCACCTAACTTGTTTGGAATTAACTTGAGGCATTTCTTGTAGAAGGAAACTTAACCACCTCTCCCCTCCCTAGCTCCCACAGAAGGTTAACAAATTATCCCCTTTCCCTCTGAAAAGATTCACTTCTTAATGTAGGGACTTATTCATGCCTTTAAACTTAGCATCTGATTAAATAAATGAGTAACAACTGAATTCCGCAGCCACCTTTGCTAGCTAAGACACTTTGAAGATTCATTTGTACAAGGGCGTGCTCCAGCTCCTCAGAAAATAGTGGACACGGACCCTTCCTTTTAGGGAAGGAAAATGACTTTCCAGAAGCTTTGCAAATGTTTCATGGAAATCCCACTTTTGGGTCTCTTCTTGTTCATCACTCCATATGCCTCATCGACCAAATTATCACACTATTTTGACGGTTCAACATGTTCTTGGCTACAGAAGGATGAAATCCTGCTACAAACTGAGCCTTGTAGGAACTTAAAAGGAAATGCATCTCATGGGAAACCTGTCTGAGAGCATGCTGTGAGACGCAGGCATTTGAAGACATCAGACTGAGACGCCAAAATGAAATGAACAAGAAGGAATTCTCAGGGGTGGGGGATGGGGTGCCTCAGATCCAAACTAGCAGTCAATTGAGTCCAATAAGGATGCTAATGAACTGTTTTACGTGATTCTGGGGAACTCACCCTGCACCCATAATTTTCTCTCAAGGTATCATTAAAATCAAATGATTCTGGGTATCCATTTACACTGTAATTATTTTGGTCTTTTGTAGTAACTTTCGTGGTTAAATTAGGCAATTCTTCTCCTGCTTGGTAGATAATGTAATGACTTTTTAATCATTTGTATTTTACCAGCCAAATTGTTTCCATAATCCCATTAGAAATTCTTCTGTAGTGATTCCAATGGATTTATTGAACTACTGGTGACAACCACATTGATGAACTGCAGACTTTCTGCTGCTAAATTCAACTGATGAATATCAAACACCTTCCATTTTCCCGTGAACCCAGAACAAACCTCATAATTTTGGTCGATGGACATATTTCCAGACATTCCCATAGAAGTCATAAGGAATACCATGTGGTTACAGTAGATTTTTTTAGAGATTGCATTTACTTTTTTGTCCTGATTATAAAAGTAATATGTTTTATTACAGAAAATGCAGAAATATATGACCATACAAAGACTATAAAAACATCTATAGTTTCACCAATTAGTTAAACCATTTCATTTGATGGTATTTCCTTACAGTTTTTATCTACTTTCTTTCTATTATCTATCTTTCATCTATCTATCTATCCATCTATCTCCAAAACTGGAACCATAACTTGCATGTAACTTTTTATTTCATCAAATTTTTTTCATTTAATATTCATGATTAGCATTTTTCCAGGTCACTGAATATTCTTTGAAGTTGTTATTTTATTTATTTTATTAGTTTTTTTTTTAAGTAGGCTCATGCCCAGCGTGGAACCCAACACAGGGCTTGTACTCATGATCCTGAAATCAAGACCTGAGCTGAGATCAAGTGTCCAATGCTTAACCAACTGAGCCACCCAGGTGCTTCTGAATTTGTAATTTTAATGGTTGTATAATATTCTATTGTATTTATTTGTCCTCTAAATATTTTCTGAGCTCCCACTAGAAGCAAGCATAAAATTTGCTGTAACTTAGTTATTTCATTATTGTTTGAACATTTGGATCCTTTAAAAATATGTCACCTCATGCCTCTCTGTTCCAAACCCAGCAAAGGCGCCCTATTTTGCTAAGAGTTAAGTCCTTTGAAGCCCTTCATAACTGCCCCAAAGGGCTCTTTTCTCTCTGGCCTCTGGCTTCGTCTCCTACTCCTCTCCCTCCTCAGGCTACTCCAGACACACTGGACCCCCAATTGATTCTCTAATTGCCAGGCGGCTTGTGTCCCTGCATCTTTGACCCAGCTGTTCCCTCTGCCTGGAATGCCCACGGACCCACTGTCTAGATATCTCACCTCCTTTAAAACTTTGCCTAATTGTAATCTTCTTAGTGAAGCAACTTGCTCCTCTTCATCTTGCTCCCAGCCACTCCTGATCCCCACTCATCGTCCTTTTTCTTTTTCTTTTTTCCACACCATCTATTCTCTCATGTACTATTTTACTTTAGCTATTTACTAAGTTTACTGTCTGTTATCTGATTTTTCCACTATAATGCAAATTCCAAGAGGGTAAAGATTTTTGTCATTTTCGTGTTCTAGAGTATTGCTCCCAACAATGCTTGGCACATAGTAGATTCTCAGTAAATATTTGTCAAATGAATGGACAACTGTTTGGCATTTTGGGATATATTGAATCTAAGTCTTTAACTGAATCTCTTGTAATTTTCTGATACTGAGTCAAGGAAGCAAATTTTAAGCCTTCTTGAGATATACTCTTAAGTGGCTTTTTAGAAAAGTTGTTCTGATTTACACTTTTAGCAGCAGAATTTAACTGTCCATCTCATTGCATTAACATATGCATTAAGTATTATTTAAAAATATCTTTGCCAATCTGATTGATGAAAAATGCTACTCATTTAAAAAATTTACAATGAAAAGTTTTACAACTATTTGATTACTATTAAATTTGAAGATTTAAAAATTGGTTTATTATCATTGACATCTCTTCTTTTGAGTATTACCTGATCACATACCTTATTGATTTTTCTGTTGTGAATATTAAGATTTATTTTTATTTATATTAGGGATAATCTGTGCATAGAAAGAGAATATATTTAGAGAAATAAAGAGTCTTGAACATACCACCCAGCTTAAGAAATAGTACCTCATGGATTCTTTTTTTTTTTGAGAGAGAGAGAGAGCAAGCAAGTGAGCAGGAGAGGGGCAATGGGAGATGGGGGAGGGAGAATCCCAAGTAGGCTCCATGCTGGGGGCTCCACCTCACAAACTGTGAGACCATGACCTGAGTAGAAATCAAGAGTTTGACGCTTAACAGACTGAACCACCCAGACGTCCCTGAATTCTTTTGGTTTAGTATTTAGTTATTTTTGACAGAGAGAGAAACAGAGAGGAGAGAGAATGAGCAGGGGAGGAGCAGAGAGAGAGAGACAGACAGACAGACAGACAGACAGAATCTGTAGCAGGCTCCAGGCTCTGAGCAGTAAGCACAGAGCTTGATACAGGGCTGGAACTTATGAACCATGAGATCATAACCTGAGCCAAAGTTGGATGCCCAAACAACTGAGCCACCTAGGTGCCCCTTCCCTGGATTCTTTTGAAACCCTAATGAGTGCCTCTCAATCCCATCGCTCAGCATCTTCACAAGGAAACCATTTGTTTTTTTTTTTTATGTGTCCCCAAATGGCATATTATTTAACTTTGTCTCCTTTGAAAATGGAGTCATACTGTGTATAGTCTTCTGTACTTTAATATTGTGTTTCAAATTCACCAATGTTTGATTTCTGCAGCTGGAGGTCATTTGTTTTTACTGCTGGATATTCCCTTGTGTGTATATACCACCATTTATTTAACCAGTGTCCTGTCAGTGGGCAGTTGGGTTGTTTCTAATGCTCTGGTATTATAAACAGTACTGCTGTAAATTGTTCATGATTCCTGAGGTATTACATGCAAAGTCTCTCTAGGGTATGGTATTGATGGATCTTAGAGGATGGGTAGGTTCAACTTTTCAAGATAATGTGAAACTCCTTTCCTACTTGGTTGCATCAATGTATATTCCCACTATGAGTGGATGGTCATTTCTGTGGCTTCACATTTTTTCTAACCCTTGTACTGTGTCGGAATGGCTGAAAAATGATATCCTTTTTTGTTTTAAATTTCATTTTCCTTTCAAATGATTATAGGGTATTTATCTTTCCTCTTCTTTCCTTCTCCTCCTCCTCCTCCTCCTTCTTAACNATATCCTTTTTTGTTTTAAATTTCATTTTCCTTTCAAATGATTATAGGGTATTTATCTTTCCTCTTCTTTCCTTCTCCTCCTCCTCCTCCTCCTCCTCCTCCTCCTCCTTCTTAAGAGTCATCCCTCTTAAAATGGTAGCTTAATGGAGCAAGAGTAGAAGATGAAGCACAGCATATCTGGAGGTCATAAACATAGTCCTGGATCCACAAGACAGAAAGGTTTTTAATTCCTTTGGAGTAAACCTTTCTTATGAATGAAGTGCATTCATTGACTCATTCAGTCATTCATGTTCAACCACTGAAGTTCTAGGAGCTCTGTTTGACTGCTCTTACTATATTGTGGACATGAACTTCTTTCCATCTGGGCAGAAATTATATATCAGCCATTTTTTAGTGTACTTTACTTTCTGTTGTACCCAAATAATGTTACTGCCTATAATCATAAAGAGTTGGGGCACCTGGGTGGCTCAGTCGGTTAAGCGTCCAACTTCGGCTCAGGTCATGATCTCACAGTTTATGGGTTTGAGCCCCACATCAGGCTCTGTGCTGACAGCCAGCTCAGAGCCTGGAGCCTGCTTCCGATTCTGTATCTCCGTCTCTCTCTGACCCTCCCCTGCCCACGCTGTTTCTCTCTCTCAGAAATAAATAAAACATTAAAAAAAAAAAAAGAGTAGAAGATTCTGGACCCAGGTTGCTTGTGTTCAAGTACTGGATTTGTACTTGCTGTGTGACTCTGGGCATGTCACTTAACATTTTTGTGCATTGGATCCTTTATCTAAATAATGGAGATAATAATTGTACAAACCTCATAAAATTTTTGTAAAAATTATGGGACATCTGGGTGGCTCAGTTGGTTAAGTGTCTGATTTTGGCTCAGGTCATGATCTCATTCTTTGTGGTTTTGAGCTCTGTGTGAGCCTCTGTGTGGAAAGCTGGAGCCTGGATCCTGCTTCGGATTCTGTGTCTCCCTCTCTCTCTACCCCTCCCCCTCTCACGCTCTGTCTCTCTCACAAAAATAAATAATCATTAAAAATTTAAAAAAAAATTTTTCTGTAAAGATTGAACAGTAAAGGTTTAATAGCCAGCTCTCTTGATTTGCAGCATTTGCCAATCTCCATGTTGTAAATACTCCCTCCATGGACAATTTGAAGCCATCAAAGTAGCATCGCTGAATATAGAGTTGAAAAGAGATGCATAGTAGCTCACCATGACATAATATTTCCTCTAACACAGATGCACTACATAGAAATAACCTCAAGAATGTAGATAATAGTAATATAATTAGGGAGAGATTAATTTGGAGCATTTATTAAGCTTGTTTTTAAAAATTATTTATTTATTTAAGAATGGCTGTGTTTAACAACAGTTCATAAATTTCCAAAAATTTATATTAGCTGGAATAAACTGACTCCAGCTTATTTAAGTTAATGTATGTAAAGAACTTTGAACAAAGCTCGGTACACAGCATATGGTGTATAAATGTTAGCTAATTTCTACTGCTACTGCTGTTATTTTGACTAGTGGTTCTATAAATGCTGAAATTAGGTATTTTTTAATTGCACTAGAAAAGCCCTGGCACTAATGTATAATCCTCTCTTGTCACCAGAGATGACTAATGCTCTTAAAGCTGGGTCTCCTCTAAGAGTAATTAGTCATCTCCCTAAATGTCAGATGCTACTTAAATACCTAGAAAATTAATTCACTATAATGATCCATTTATCCTTTGTTGAAATTAATTCCTTAAGTTGTAAACTTATATATAAAGTTTTAAAGTACTTACAATAATTAAAGTGTTTTCTAATACTCCTCTACATTTTTTTTTTTAATGAACAGATTTGTTTTCCATGTGAATTCAATGGATTTTTGTTGTTGTTGTTTTATTTCTAGGAGAGAGAGAGAGAGACAGCGTGAGCAGGGGAGGGTCAGAGAGAGAGGGAGTCACAGACTGAAACAGGCTCCAGGCTCTGAGCTGGCAGTCAGCACAGAGCCCGACGCGGGGCTCGAACCCACGAACCGTGAGATCATGACCTAAGCGAAAGTCGGACGCTTAACCGACTAAGCCACCCAGGCGCCCCCTCCTCTACATTTTTTAATGTTTATTTATTTTTGGGAGACAGAGACAGAGCATGAGTGGGGGAGGGGCAGAGAGAGGGGGAGACAGAACCCAAAGCAGGTTCCAGGCGCTAAGCTGCCAGCACAGAGACCAATGCGGGGCTCGAACCTATGAACCTCCAGATTATGACCTGAGCCAAAGTTGGATGCTTAGTCGACTAAGCCACTCAGACGCCCCTCCTAATACTCCTCTAAATCCATAAAACTAGAATATAACAGATCAGCTTATTCTGGAATATGTAAGGGGAAAAGAAACAAATTAAATAAAACCAATTGATTTACAGGTTAAACTGGAAGTCCTTTGTGTTATAAGTCGTAAGTTTTAGTTTTCCTTGAATTAGCTTCAAACAGATAGAATCACATTAAGAATGTTTAGTAAAGGCCCAACTTGAGAGATGTCGATCTGTTCTAGGACTATGCGCCCCGAAGTGTGCTGTGTAAAGTTTCATTCCCTGGGTGATGTCTTAGGGGAAGAAAAAGCCCTTTGATCAAGGAAGTTTGGGGAATGCTGCATACTAGTCCGCTCCAGGGATGCACAATGCACTCTAGTGTCGTATGGCTCTGCACAGCGCTATGCTACAGACAACTACCTAATGTGGTGTAACTCCTCATCTCTTAGACTTATTTGGCTCCAGCATCTTGTTTCCATATAAGTCATGTTAACATCTTGGGCAATTGGTGTTCTTCGTGAACACTTTTGGAATCCCCATACTGAGGTTATTATTAGCAATAGTCAATTGTTTTGCGATCTTCGGCAAACCCTAGCCTCAGTTTCTTCTTCGAACTACTAACCCCCTCCCAGAGATGCGATGAACCATAGTTTCCACAGAAAGCTTCTTTAAAGGCTCTGGAATGCTGCTTCTGTATTTGGATAAGGCTCAGCACCAGAAAGCCACCTTATTGGTTTTCCTGTTGCTGCGTTCCTTCACAACTCTCCACGACGCGCCTCCACAGAGTGTCATGTTGGACTGGCTCACACGTAGATGTGGACGCTGGGCAAGGCCAGGAAGCTACAGCTTGCTTCCATTTCAACCTGATGGTTTGTTTCAAAGGTCATTTGTTTTTTCTTCTAAAGGCATAACTGCTGTCAGAACTGCCTTTGGTACATGTGTAGCCACTTACATTGAGACAAGTTGTCATTTCGAGGGTGGCTGAAATGTGGGGCCAGGATGACTGCAAACTTAAGGCTCACCTTGGCTCATTTTTCTGCTGCCTTCTCAGTCTGGGATGGGTTGAGAAACATGGTGGTATGTAATCTATATAAACAAGCCAGGGCGAAATATCCAAATGACTGAGAAGCAGACCAGCTTTAAAACTCCCGTAGGACACCTGGAGTTTAGCTCTTGTGACACAAAGCCAAGGATTCATTAATCAGCACGGTCCCCAATGGACTAGGGGCCCATGATTGGCTTTGCTTCTGCTCCTTCCTGGAGTCTTTGAGGCTCACATGCAAATGCCGAGCAAATATTCATCTTTATAAAGTAGAAAATGATTACAAATTAGTTTTGGGTGTTTCCCTGAAGTGAGGCAAGACTAATTTGGACTTTGGGGGACATTTGTCTTTGGGGTTTCTGGAAAGTGTCATAATGCTCTTCATTGAATCAAGTTTCCATGGGTGGAGATGAACTTCACTTCTAAAACAAAGCTTTAGATCTAATTCCAGCCAGGTTCCTGCCTTTCTGTCTTCTAATAAAGAACAGCAGTTATAAGTTGGAAAACCCCAAAATTATCTTTTTGGTTAAAATAGATTGTTCATACAATTCTGAAAAATATCTTTCCCTTATGAGCTCTAATTGAAAACTATGAATTCTTTCTTAAGCAGGAACTGAGGTTCAAAGCAATCAATTTTGTCCTCTTAATTTGCCCCATACTTTCTTCCTCATTTCTGTATTTGCACTATTAATACCAGAGCGATTCAGGAAATGGTCACTGACTTAACTGGTTCGATGGCGAATGAATCTTCTCAAGGCTTGGGTTGTGAAGTTGAGAGTGGGACATAGAAGAGCTTATCTGGCCAGTGCCTAAGGACAGGCAGATGTTTTGCATTTTCTCTAAACTTCCTTGTCCATGGACCTAAGAACTTGCTCCTTGACAAGGCCAGCTGCATGAATGTATGAACTGTGCAGCTGTACAGGCCCTGCATGGAGAAAGACCCCAGGCTTAATGCCCTGTGGTCACCATGTTGATATTCTTAATGCTTTTTTGAAAAACTTATTTTGAGAAAGAGAGAGAAAGAGAAAGAGAGAGAGAGAGAGAGAATGAGCATGGGAGGGGCAGGGGGAGAAAGAGAGAATCCCAAGCAGGCCCTATGCCCAGCCTGAGCCAAAATCAAGAGTCAGACACTTAACCAACTGAGCCACCCAGGTGCCCACTTAATGCTTTTTGAACAAGAGGTCCCACATTTTTATTTTGCTCTGGGCCCCTTTAATTATGCAGCCAGTTTCCTCTTGGGTTATTGTTGGGCCAGGCTCTCTGCTCTCCGCCTGCTCTTCTCTCCCACCTATGGCCCCAGACTCCGTATCAAGACTATGCTCAGTGTCATGGTCACTGGAGCAGGAAGCTGATATTCACTTTGTGGTGAGTCAGCTTTCAATGGTCCTCTTGTGAACTTTATGGATTGCTTACCATCTCCAAGTGGCTTTCTCCTGGTCTGGACTTTCAAGATATGCCAGGTAATTTCAACAGTTGTGCCAGCCGAACATGATTAGGAAGGGAGGGAAAAGTTACTTAGAAAAAGCCCTGCCATGCCAAAGCTTAATAAAAATTATTTTTCATATATAATTTCTGTATTCTTATTAACAATAAACCAGTAAATAGCTGCAAAATCAATTTACAATTGGAGTTTATATTTGAATTTTAAAAAGTCTTCCTGAACACCTGAATACTTTGTTTTATGATGTCAGTTTCCTGTATATTGTTTCTATTTTTTTATGTTGAGCCATATGGAGGACATTTATTCAGTATGCTTATTAAACTTTTATATTTGCACCACTTGCATAAACTGCCTAAAAATCGTGATGACAAAATTCCTGTCTTTGGAGTCCTTTGTTTTCTTTTTCTTTCTTTCTTTCTTTTTCTTTTTCTTTTGCTCCTTTATTTATTTATTTATTTTTTGTCCCAGGGAATTCTTCCAAAATGGCAGTTAACTGTTTCTCATTTAACTAATTTATGTATTTTTTAAAGGTTATTTTATTTATTTTGAGAGAGAGAGAGCATGAGCAGGGGAGGAGCAGAGAGAGAGAGAGAAACTCCTAAGCAGGCTCCGTGAGGTCAGCGCAGAGCCCAATGTGGGACTTCAACCCATGAACCGTCAGATCATGACTTGGTCCGAAACCAAGAGTTGGATGCTTATTCAGCCACCCAGACATTCTGCTCCCTTAACTAATTTGAACTTTTCTCATCTCACGATATTCCCTTGTCCCCCCTTACTTTGGTAGAAATGCTTTTCTTAAACTGTACTTTATTGTGATGATATATGCCTTCTTGAAGGGCATGGAAAGAATCGTCCTGTTATTTCTCTGTCTCTATGACCGAGAGCATCGTGTCATCCATGACCCTCAGACGTCCTTAGGAGAACGCACAGGAGACATTGCTCTCCACTTAACAATTAGAGCTGGCGACAGGGCTGGCTCGTCCGGGATGACGCCTAGCACAGCAAGCTAACATTGTGTCATAAGGGTCACCAGACAGGGGATGAGATGAGAACAATCTAGTTACCAAAACTTTTAGGAGTACTGCATATGGTTGAAGGGAGTATTTTGAGAGGCCATGTGGGGACGGGCTAAGAATTTCAAGGAGCATGATCAAGCAACAATATGCTCCATGAACTTCCCTCTCAGCATCTTGGCTGGATTTCGCTGGAGAGCTTTTGTTTGCTGGGTGGGGCCTGGCATTTTGGGACTGAAGACAAACTGCCTGGATACTGGATGAGAAGCTGAGCCCTGTCCCTCCACCCTCACCCCTTCCTTTTTTAATCCTCTTTAAGCAGCTCCTCTGTAAATGAATGTGGAAGAGATATTTGAAAGACTATTCACTTGAAGGGACGCCAAAGCAGCTTTCCTGCAGACCTACTTACCTTGAGCCAGCCCTAATGTAAGTGCCTGTTATAGTTTAGCTTCTCCTGAGCAACTCGTTTCTGTGTCTGCAGTCTTCGAGTCTCATAACCAGCGCTGATTTCCCCCTTTGAGGTGGAGGAAGCATGGCTTGCAGCTGCACGTGTGGTCCACCTCTCACAAGTGTGCGGGGGTCCTTGTATGCCTTTTGTCTTAACCTCATTCCTGGGCCCATTTTACTGCTTAACCTTTATTTCTTCTTGCCTAATTTTTCCTTCTTATTTTATCCTGCCAAACACTATGCATCTTCTCAGATTGCCTTGACTCCTTACTATTTTGACGTTGAAATTATTGTTTAGAAGTATTTTACGTAAATAATTCTCTTCCTCTTTCTCTTCTTCCTCTTTCTTCTTCCTCTCCCTTCCCCTCTTTTGTGGTTGCTTCATAAGAGTAACAGCAATTATTTCATATCCCATAATATTCTTTGCTTCAAGAGCTGGGCTCCATTGTTGTGGCTCTACATAAACTGACAAAGTAATCACGGGGCATATTTTGGATGAAGATTCATAATACACGTGGTGGAGAAGGGAGGGAGGAAGTGCTCAATCAATTTGTATAAATAAACATGTACACAGGCAAACAGTAAATGATATTAACTATATAGGATCTGAAGACACAGTAAAATACAAGTGACTCGTACTGTACTTCACCAAATAAAGCTGTTATGCATGTTTATATTAAAAATAATTCAAGATATAATTAGTACCATTCACTTATATCTGATAATCAACAAATTATCAGACTAACCTCCTAATAACTAGTTTCAAATGACTACCAGTCATTTCCCCCAAGATGTCCCACAGGCACATTAAACTCAACATCTTCAGTACCAAGCTCAGCATCTCTGGAAACCCTCATCACTGCTCATACTTGTTCCTCCTTGGCCATTCATATCACTGTTCAGATTCCTTTCTCTCTTTTTTTAAAAATGTTTATTCATTTTTGAGAGAGCGAGTATGAGTGGGGAAGGGTCAGAGAGAGAGGAAGACAGAGGATGTGAAACAGGCTCTGAACTGACAGCAGAGCTCGACGTGGGGTTTGAACTCACGAACTATGAGATCATGACCTGAGTTGAAGTTGGATGCTTATTCAGCTGAGCCACCCAGGTACCCCAGATTCCTCTCTTTTCTGAAGCCCTACATGCAGTCAGTGACCCAGTCCCTTGTTTACGTTTGAAATTCCTCTCGAATGCAGACTCATGGATTCTAAAGCCATTTCAGATCCTACATGTATTCCTCAGTGATTCCTTTGCCTGCATTCTCCTGTGGGGGTGTGTACTCCAGGGTGCACATAAAACTGTCTTCTGGTTGAGCAGTGAAAGGATCAGAGTTTCTCTTAATATTTTTATCTCTTCAACATTTCTGGCTTTTCAAATGCATACCGGTTACATATGTAATAAATATAATCACATGTAGGACTATGTGCTCAGACATTTCTAATGGATGTAGAGTCAAAATGGTTTGGAGATGACCAACCTAGACTATTGCGCTTTGTTACCCTTCCTTCAGTGTAACTTTTCCACCTTTTTATTACTCATCCATGAGGTAAAGTGCTTAAAATAAACTAAGTACTTTATAAGTGTTAGCTATTAATACCATTTTTAAAGTTTATTTGTTTTGAGAGGGAGAGCATGTGTGTGTGTGTGTGCATGTGCAAGAGAGAGGGAGAAAGAGAATCCCAACCAGGCCCTGTGCTGTCAGTGTGGAGCCCAGTACAGGTCTCAATCTCACAACTGTGAGATCATGACCTGATCCAAAGTCGAGTCAGATGCTTAACTGACTGAGCCACCCAGGCGCGGCTGGCTTTTAGTATATTATCCTATCCCCAAACTTAACTTTCTGTCCCGCCATCTTAGATCCTCATTATCAAGCATCTGGATTTTTACTTCAAAGACTTAAGTCAGTTGGTTCTCATAGTAAGATCCACAGCTGTTAGCTCCCTGGCTCCTGGCCTGTTTTGCCAAATGTGTGTGAGCAGAAGCTGGCACTCTGGGCTCTGGCTAGTTAGAGCAGAAAGATTGCTGTGGTCTAGCATCACCGCAAGATATGTTCGGTCTGCTTCCAGCCTCTCCCTTGATCACTTCCCTATCACATCATGTCCCTGAACCACACAAATCATTATCCACTGCCCAAGAAAAGAAAACGTGTAGGCTTTAGGTTTTCTATCAAATAAAGTCCACATTCCCCCGGGAGGATAAGGAGAATAAAGTACAGTGGAAAGTACCTACTTAGGATTTGTGGAGTTTTGTGTTCTACTATATTTGCTGAGAAAAGGGGAAGAGGAATAGCCTAGTGTTAAGGCTTCCGAGTCAGGTGACATGAATTCAAATGTGACCCTCTCTGTGTGATCTTGGGTAAATTGCTTCTTATCTCCCTACCTCAGTTTTCTTATCTGTAAAAGGGCATAATGATTCCTGTCTCACAGGACTGTAAGATACATACAACTTCCTTGGGGACCAGTAAGTTTTAAATTAGTGGTAGCACTTGTCATTTGCAATGTTCTGACACTTTTAGAAAGTCTTAGAAAGTCTCCTACTAAGGGAGATTTAACACATTCCAGTTACAGAAGACTTCTTGAAGGAAATGTCAACTAAATGGGAGCTGACATACATAGGAAGGTCTCAGGCAGTGACCGAGGTGTAGCGTGGTGTGGCTGGAGCAGAGGCAGAGAGAGACCTGGGAGGGAGTGGCGGACCTGGGGAGCCGGGCAGTGTCAGAGACCGGAATGTTTTCTCTTTTGTATGATACTGCAGTCTTTGCCACCACTCATCACAACCAACTTTATTTCCGTAAGATAACACATGCAAATACCACTCCATATTACTCTCAGAAAACTAAAGCAGCACCTTTATTTTATACAAACAGTATAAAATGTTTATTACATAAGAGCTGTGTTTTGTTTACAATATATTATATTGCTTCAAGCCAATGCCAAAAGTCCATACATTATATTCCCTATTTTATTGTGTTTACAATATATTATATTGTTAAATGCCACTGCCACAGTGTTCTTTCTTTCTTTTCTTTCTTTTCTTTCTTTCTTTCTTTCTTTCTTTCTTTCTTTCTTTCTTTCTTTCTTTCTTTCTTTCTTTCTTTCTTCTGAATTCTCTAGAATCATGGTAAGGTCAAAATATATTCTACTGAGAGTTTAAAAATAAGAGGAATTTAAAAAATGTGACAAATGTCTAAATATACCACGATAACATTAGAAATGCTGTAACTTCAACACAATTAACTGCTTCATCCAAACGCCGTGACTTATGCATTTTTGTTGCATGTACCTTTTCCAGTGTTCCCCAGCCCCTTGACACGGTGAATGCATTGCAATTTTGGAAATAATTTGCCACCTACACATCTGAAAAGACACAGTTTTAACCTGATCAGCTGACATAACATCAAATCTGTCCCAAAATACTGAAACAAGAAAATCTATGCCATCATGCTATAGACATACTTAGAAAACTTAAAAGGAAGAGTAAATATCAGCTCAGTGATTTATAATGAAGCTAATAAAATTCAGGCCAGTATTCTTAACTGTAATGAACATTATTTGAACATTCAACACATGAAAGGTTAACAAAGGCTATGAACTTGGTGTAACTTAAAACGTTTCAGATGTCGGAGTTCACCAGATGTAATTGGATTCAGGTGGATCCTGCCTCCCCTCGGCCTTTTTAAGTGAAGGCGTGTGCTGCCTGAGCCGGGCGCCTGCTGGCCTCAGGGCGTGCATGAGGCTGGCTCCGTACCCTGTAAAATTATTCACAGCTTAAAAGAAAAGGAACTACAAAAACAGGCTCTTCAGATTCATTATTAACCATTCAAATGAAATCCATTTTCCCTTTTCATCCCAGACTGAAAGACCACAGCCACCACAAAAAGCCACCTGAGTGAAGAGATGTTACAGGTTCAGGATCTCTGTTACAAAAGAAACCCATTTTAGGAGCCATCCAATCTGGCTTCCATCGAAGCTCTGACTCATTATAGATTTTGGCCATGCAGAAACTCTTGATCAAAGTTTGGATGAATGTGACCAAATGAAGGATTTTCTCCACTGAAGGGCTGGTAGAGATCTAGCACTGAGGTCCCCAAAGCAGGGGTGCTTCTGCAGAGGACTTGATTATTTTCACCACATTGCAAAACCAGCCTCGACTAAATTGATCCAGAACACCCCCACCGTTCATATCAATCACGCAATCAAGTGTGGCTACTGCACTTACATAAAGTAGGATTTTGGTAAGAAGTAAGGGCTTCTATGATGCGTTTTAGAGAAGGGTTACAATTGGAACTGACTCCTTATCAATGGGGATTTGTCGGTTTCAGTCCATTTCCAGCTCAGTTGTAAGTGCACTGTAATACTGAGTAACACAGCTTCTGACCTCCCTTCCTCCTCTGGAGGTGCCTGGGGGCACTGACTCGTTTCTACAGATTTTCTAAAAATGGATCCAAGACAGCCATCACATTTTAAAAATCTGCCTCCATCTTCCTGTGCATTGGAGTCGAGTTTGGCATTCCATTTGTTCCCTGTGGTTTTCCAATGCAGGCATGCCATTAAATAACTACTGAGAACAGAATACTTTGTTCCCAAATGTGTTTCTTTGAATTGTCAGTATGTAGGCTAGTAGCTCATGGAACAGCCAGAACATGAGCCAACGGCGCTGGAGAAAATCCCTACCCTGCCGCTCTCCCCGCCACCCATGAAGCCATAACCTCCCGGCTGGCGAGGGTGAGCCTCAGCCGGGAAGTCTGTCTCCAGTGTCCTCCTCCTTCCCAATAGCATGTCTGGGTGCCCAGGACCTCCCAAAGTGTCACCTCGCTGGGAGTCTGTTCCCAGCAGAACTCTGTGCCTCAGACCTTCCTTGTCACCTCCCCCTGGTCAAAATAAACCTCATTCATTCAGCCCAGTTTTCTAAGCTAATGTACCAAAGGGCTGGGTGGCCTTGCCCAGAAAATACATTTGCATCTTAATCAAGCACCAGGGCATCTTCATGATGCAATGCCTTGATCAGAGGGAGCCACGTAGTCGATGACAAAATGACGATATTCTCGGCAGCGGGTCTATTAGTGGGGATGGGTGGGGGCTGGCACACCTGTCAGAAATGCTCACCAATGCCACCTGAGGGCCCCTAACATGGCTTCTTTTTGGAGAAGTGACCGGTGTATCAACGGGGACAGTGCCCCACTACTCTCTCGCCATCACTCTTGGTCACCAGTCCCCAAATGTGGGTCTCAGATGAACTCAGTAACTGAGGCCTGGGATGTATAGTGTGTGACCTCCGCTCATCCTGGGGCCCGAGGACGTTTTGAAAGCTACTTTGATTTGGGGACAAGAGTTAGGGTTTGTAGCCTGAGTTGAGAGCCCTTCAAAGGATTTGGTTTACTCTTTCCCAAAAGGTCTCCAGAAATGGTCGGTTTTCTACAGGTCTCTTTTAGTTCAAAAAAGGCTTCCCCCAAGTACGTCCTTGCACGGATACCATTCAACCATTACCACCTGGGGAAAGGACTATTTTCCAGAGAAGCTACAAGTCTTGTTAGGCTACGCCCACCTGAAGCCAATTCAATCTAACATTCGGTCATTCAGTGAGTGAAAAAGACTCAAATCAATGGCTTAGTGTAGCCTAGACACCAGCCTACCTTAAAATAAACAAATAAGCGTGTATACCTACATATAGATGTATTAGATACACATCATAATAATATATGTGAACATTATAAAATATGCACAAATATTAGAGGTTTGGAATTGAGATGTCTAAATATATATAACATGCTTAGATATTTTCCCTCAGCCTCGCTGATCATTTCTGCACTCACTGGGCTACATGCACCACCCTTTGGACGCTGAGAATCCAGGAAAACATCTGATGTGAAGGTGATCTGTTCAATTTGTGCCCATTATTTTGGAGACTGGATATGACAGGCAACATGTGAACTTCTGCTGTTGAAGGATGTGGTATGACTGAAGCCTTCCTTCCCCCCAAGGAAAAGTGGATAGCGGGCCCACGCTTAGGAGATGGAGTTCTAACTGCCAGATGGATTGAAACCACATTGTTTATTTTGTTCACTTGCTAATTGACTGCCCCTCCCACTAGAACCTGGGCTCCGCCAGGCGGGGCATTTTCCCCCACTCGCTGGCCTGTCTCCAACACTTGGATTCCTGCTTACAACAGAGAAGATATCAATCAAAATGAAAGGGTTGAATTTAGCCAGTTTCATTTTGTGTCTAAAATGGGCCAGTGGCTTATTATCTATACAGCTAGTTCAGTTTTAGTAGTCAGTAAATTGTAAAAAACACAGCTCGGTTATAACAGCTCTTCCATACTTCTTAGGCCTTTTTTTTCTTTTTCTTTTTGTCTAAAAGAACTTATTTAAAACATAACATAACCAATATACTTTAATGATTTTTAAGAGCAAATCTCTTCATGTTTTATATGCTTGCTGATAAATCTTGATAAAATCAGAGCCAACTAGATGGATATACTTAACTTAAGATCTTATACTTGTTATTCTTTCATGGTTACCACACTGTAATACCAAATCAACCTGAATTACTAATTACTATAAAACAGTTGTAGAGCTCTTTTACAGAAGTGGTGATCATTTACACTGATGCATTGCCCTTATACTCTAAAGTTTAGACTCAAAGGTTTGAAAATTGCGGGGGCCAGGGGGAGCTATGGGGGAGAAGAGGCAGAGAAGGGGAAGCTGTTTTTACTGAAACAGAAAGCCAGACTGAGTTATGGGTTATCTATTAGCATTTGGAGCCAAGACGTGAGAGAGTCTCGCTCTTCAGAAGCTCCCACTTACTTTTATTGCAGTGTCTTCCATGCCAGCCTTCTTGACACTGGCATTTGTTGGGTTCGTGGCAAGTTCCATGTGTACCGCAGCCAGGCTCACAGACAGCTAGAATCAGAGGAGATAAAAAAGAGTGCTTCCTGAGTTTTCATTGTTCTACAGAATTACACAGCTGCTTTTCTTGTACTTTTTTTTGTGTTTGAATTTTTTAAATTTATTTTTGAGAGAGACAGAGAAAAAGAGCGCCAACAAGGGAGGGGCGGAGAGAGGGAGACACAGAATCGGAAGCAGGTTCCGAGCTGTCAGTCACAGAGCTCGATGCAAGGCTCAAACCCATGCGCCACGAGATCACGATGTGTAATCATGACCTGAGCCGAAGTCAGACACTTAACCGACTGAGCCACCCAGGCGCCCCTCTTGTAGTTCCTTAGAATGTGTTAGTTAGGGCTTCATCCCCTGTTGTTGTTTTTTTTCCTAAGCCAATCTCCAGCTCTAAGTCAGTCTGGGACTTTTTGAAACAGTCCTATAGCGCCTGGGTGTCTCAGTTGGTTGAGCCTCTGATTCTTGATTTTGGCTTGGGTCATGATCTCACAGTCCTGGGATCGAGCCCCATGTTGGGGTCCATACTGAGCATAGAGCCTGCTTAAGATTCTCTCTCTCTCTCTCTCTCTCTCTCTGCCCTTTCCCCAGGCTCACACACGCATGCTTTATCGCTCTCTAAAATAAAAAATAAATAAATAAATAAAGTAAAAAAATAAAGTCCTGGGGCGCCTGGGTGGCTCAGTTGCTTAAGCCTACGACTTCGGCTCAGGTCATGATTACACGGTTCATGGGTTCGAGCCCCGCGTTGGGCTCTGTGCCGACGGCTTGCTCAGAGCCTGGAGCCTGTTTCAGATTCTGTGTCTCCCTCTCTTTCTGACCCTCCTCTGCTCATGCTCTCTCTCTCTCTCTCTCTCTCTCTTTCTTAGAAATAAATAAAACATTAAAAAAAAATTTTTTTTAAAGCCCTGGGAGAGATCTTAAACTAAGCTTGATGTTTCTCATTCACAACAGATGCTCAGTAGGACTTTGAACACTGCTAGAATGGAAGTTTTGTTTCCTTAAGAAAACTCTAAATAGTTAAAAAGTTCAGTTCCTTGTGTGTGAATGCTTCTGATTTTTTACACGCCTGGATTCCATACAGTGTTTTTGTTCCAGATAAAGGGGACCTATAGATCAGTTAAGAAAGGCTCATTGTAACGCCGAGGCAACATGCACTGGGCACAGAAGTTATGTAGGAGGAAACCCCCCAAGCCAGGCTGATTATGTGTATGGGTACTTACGCTTTGAACAGAGGTCTCCTTGGTAACCTTTGGAGCACTTACATTTGCTTTTACCAATGCATTTACCTCCATTTCGACAGGGTTGTGGGCATTTACCTGAAACAGAGAAGGATGCAAATAGGCAAGGAACTCAATGCATCACTCAGAGGTCATCACATTTTTCAAAGGAACTGCAGGGCTTTAAGAAGATAACTGCTTTTTAATTTTTTTTAATGTTTATTTATTTTTGAGAAGCAGAGAGAGACAGAGCACAAGCAAGGGAGGGGCAGAGAGAGAAGGAGACACAGAATCAGAAGCAGGCACCAGACTCTGAGCTGTCAGCCCAGTGCCCGACGCGGGCCCAAACGCACGCATTATGAGATCATGACCTGAGCCGAAGTCGGACACTCAACCGACTGAGCCACTTAGGCACCCCGATAACTGCTTTTTAAATGGCAGCTATTTCCACTTATTTCAGATCTACTCTGGCTTTGAGACTGAGTTTCTTTTTTGGAACAAACAGGCTAGTGTTCTTACTTAGGATTTCTAACCTATATTTTCTACAATAAATGTGTTGCCCACATTTATACTTATATAAATGTATTTATATTACTTTTTAATAAACAGAATAACTTCTGATTCATAGACACTTGTCATTTAAGACAGAGGAAAAGTTAAGATATCAATTAACCTCGAAATGATCTTTCCTCGGAGTTCAGACTTTGAATGTGGCTCTTTCTGCAAGCAGGCCTACACCTCTTCCTGGCAGGATCTTGCTGGGCCTACGATTCCCCAGAGAGCAGGGCTTGCAGCAGAGAGTGTTTTTGGTGAAACGATCCCAGGAAACTGGGATGGGGGCACAGGGAGAGTGAAAAATGAAAGGAGGGTAAGCTGACCCCAAAGTATATTTGTGGGCTGGCCATCTCTGCTGCTCTATCCTGCTGGGTCCTTCTGAGGAACTGTGGAGACTGTACCCTCAAGCCACTTTTAAGAAGGGAGAGGGGAGCTCATTGTCTCCCACTGGCCTAGGGTCACCCTATGGGAGAGCTTCTTCACACTTCCAATTTGCCACTATATGAGCACAGACTAATTTTTTAGGACTCAGAGGAGTCTCTGGGTAGAAAGCAGCAGAGGTGTCGAGCAGCTAAGATGAGGTATAACCTGAGGTGCCTGGGTGGCTCAGTCAGTTAAGCATCCGACTCTGGATTTTGGCTCAGGTCGGGATCTCAAAGTTTGTGAGTTCGAGCCCTGTGTTGGGCTCCACACTGACAGCATGGAGACTGCTTGGGATTCTCTCTCTCTCCCTCTCTCTGCCCCTCCCCTGCTCTCTCTCTCAAAATAAATAAAATAAACTTAAAAAAAAAAGGTGAGGTGCAATCAGGTTATGCCTGTGCAAAACAGGTTGCCATGGCAGTGACTAGAGTAAAAGGCTGGCTGGGGACAATATGAGACAGGCCACCAAAGGCGCCCAATACCACACCTGTGCATTTTTCTGGAATGTCTTAGATCCTAAGGATGCATCATTCTTTCTTTGATCTCGCCACCAAATGAGAATTGCTAATGTTTTCATAGCTCTTTAGAATACAGGATTTTAGAGCTGAGATAGGGCCTTAGATGCAAAAATTACATAATGATCTTCTTCTTTCTTACTCTGGAAGCTATTTATTCTCCCTCTGCAATCTAGAATTTGCCATCCTAAGGCTGAATGTTTTGAAGAAGTAGAAGGAAAAGGATTGTTCATCCAGAGCCGAGACCACATCTGTGACCAGCTTAATGATGTTCCAAAGAGAGCAAACAGCCATTAGATTTGGGTAGTGGGGCAGTTTGGTTTTTTTTTTTTATTGCTGTTCTTTTTATTTTCTACATTTTAGCAGAATATCCATTACAAAAGCCTCAGCACATAAAGAGAAGAAATGAAACCTTTACCCTAGAATAACACACCTTTTATTCTCTAAACTGTTCTTTTTATGGTCAAATGAAGCTTTGAAAGAAGTGAGCTACTTTATGCCTTACCGGTAAGCACTGTTTGATAAACATGAATTCCATATGCAAATTATTTTGCTTCTCTTTTTACTTATCCAAAAGAACCTTCTTCATATATAAATTGATCAAAGCAGCATTTAGTGGAGACAATATAGACATAATATTGATATGTTAGAGCCTCTCAAAAACCTGGAATGCCATTATACAGGTTTTTCTGATGCAGGGATGGTCTAGAAACAGGCATTAAAATAATCTTAATATAGAATACCACCTTTTCATTGACCATTAAAAATATAAACGGTCCTTTATGCTAGGTTTGAATACAAAGAATAGCATTTACTATTTACTAGATCCCAACTCTTACCTAAAGGAAAGGAATACTTAACTCTGAATTTTCGTTTGTATCAATGAAGTGTCCGACCCCATCATATGCACAAAATTGGATCATATCACAGTACCCTGTCATGCACTAGGATTTTTCAAATAAACAAGATGTGGGGCAATAATTTTATGGCAGAAAAAATAGTGCTTATTATGAAATATTTGCCAAGCCCAAATTTCCCCACGTTCAATGAAAGGTGAGTTTGGTAGACAGGGATATCACAGAGAATGATTGGCAGAGAGAAACTTTTCATTGACTCCATGGGTACTTTTGTTTTCTTGATCAGAGGGAAGGGAGTGGTCCTCAAGTTCACCACTGCCAGGAATAAGGACACTCTCTCCTGCTTATCACACAGTAGAAATGTGACTGCAGGTGGCTTTCTGAAGGCCATTCCAAATCCAATCCTACGAAGCCAAATCTTATGAACCTCATGAAGGTGTGATTGTTCTAAAATTCAGAATCCTATAAGTGTCTTTAATATTGACTTCCTTTCCCTGAAAGTATTTTGCAACACATTCTATCCATTAGACAGTGGGAAAGTGAGTCAACTTGAAAGATGGCACATTTTTACCTAAAACAGACTAAGCATTGCCTGAAGACAAACAGATCTGACTGTTGAATCAGTTAGCATTCTTATTATAACCAGTGGATAAATCCAGTGAGAACAATGAGGTAGGGATTGACAAAATTAGGACATTAAACTTCCTCTGCCTATCAAATTGCAGGATAATTTAAAATTGGGACTCTGNCTTGTTGGGATGAGCACTGGGTGTTATATGGAAACCAACTTGACAATAAACTATTTAAGAAAAAAAATAATATAAAATTGGGGCTCTCCTTCATGTAGATTAAAATGGTTTACAATAAGTGTCAACTATCATCACTGGGTCTTAGGATTATGGGTGATTTTTAATTATTTTATTCAGTNTGACCCACATCCCCAAAGGCAAGGGAATCAAGAGCAAAAATGAACTATTGGGACCTAATCAAGATAAAGAGCTTCTGCATGGCAAAGGAAACAACCAATAAAACTAATAGACGACTGATGGAATGGGAAAAGATAGTTACAAATGACATATCAGATAAAGGGCTAGTATCCAGAATCTATAAGGAACTCCTCAAACTCCACACCCGAAAAACAAATANAAATCAGGAGACTACAGATGCTGGCGAGGATGTGGAGAAATGGGCACCCTCCTACACTGTTGGTGGGAATGTAAACTGGCGCAGCCCCTCTTGAAAACAGTGTGGAAGCTCCTCAAAAAATTAACAATACAACTCCCCTATGACCCAGCAGTAGTACCGCTAGGAATTTACCCAAGGGATACAGGAGTGCTGATGCATAGGGGCACATGTACCCCAATGTTCACAGCAGCACTCTCAACAATAGCCAAAACATGGAAAGAGCCTAAGTGTCCATCAACTGACGAATGGATCAAGAAGATGT
>NW_027531999.1:7921020-8025658 GCF_008692635.1 Crocuta crocuta | reverse complement strand
GAGGAACTTAATGGAGGACCATGGGGGAGGAGAAGGGGAAAAATAGTGGGGGAGAGGGAAGGAGGCAAACCATGAGAGACTCTTGAATGCTGAGAAGAATGTNATAAGGAAAATTTTAAATAGAGGATTTTTATGATAATAAGAACCCATTAAATTATTTTAAAAGCCCATTTATGATACAGTATAAATAATTCATGTAAACTCTTTAACTGAAAGTTCACTGAAGATTCTTGGGATATCTATGAACCTTAAATAACAAGGTAAACGTATACTATGTACATCCAGATATTCCTAATCATGATGTTATTTGCTAATTGGCAAGAGTATCTCAAATTAAGTCAAAGTGAAGTTTGAGAAGATATCAGTCCTGACAAAGCCCAGGAGAAATGAAACTATAAATTACATCAGAATAATATATATATATAGATACATATATATATATAATGGAATACTATTCAATTAAAAGGAAATAATGATACATGCCACAACATGGATGAAGCTCAAAAACATCATGCTAAGCTACGTGAAATAAGTCAGACACAAAAGAACATATATTGTGTGATTCTGTTATATGAAATGTCCAGAGTAGGCAAATCTCCAGAGACAGACACTAGACCAGTAGCTTCCAGTCTTGGGGAAAGGGGAATGGGGAGTCACTGCTCATGGGTACCGGGTTTCTTTTGTGGGTGATGACATATCGTGGAATGAGACATAAGTGATGCTGTACAATTTCATGAATATACTGAAATGCATATTTTTAAATGGTGAACTCTGTGGTATGTGAATTATATCTCAATTTAAAAATAAGAACTCATAATAAACTCTTTGTCTCTACTATACTAATAGAAGCACTTATCAACTCAAGACCTATTTCCACATTTTCTTAGTTCTTGTAATAGAAACAGGACATTTCCTAGAAGGATTTGAGTATAACTTGTGATAGGGATAATCAGGAGCTTTCAAAGACCTACCTTTTGGGTGCAGTTAGGGAAAACAACAGTAATAAAAATCATTGTCTTTACCAACGGAAAGGTCATAAGCCAAGGACATGAAAGGGCATACTTACATAAAAAGAAATGAGCCCATGAACAAAGATTCATAAATATGATCTAACTAAGTATGTGAAGTCTGAGAGGAAATATAGAGAAAGAAACTAATGGGAGTTAGTTCAGAGATCTCTTTATCAGGGCAGAGTCATTAATAAGAACAGAAATCATATCCTCACAATTAATGACATATTCTAGGGAAACTTCAGAGGTATTGCATTTGAACTCTATAAAAAAATGGTTACTTGATCTAGTACTCACTGAAGTACCAAAACTCACAAATAAATTAGAGGTCGAAAGTCAACATTGGAAGTCCATAGTATTTAATTTTGAGCCTACTACTACTTCAGCAACCATGGTTGGAAGAGCCAGCAGTATTTTACAGATATGCTACAGCTGGAAATGAAAATGCCATATTCCAGAGCTCCCGGGAAAGCAGGGACATGGCACCCTGAGCAGACACGCTCACATTCCTCTTGCTCCTTCCTGAATCGAGTGCTAGTGTTATTACCTCTTTTCTGGATCCTAAAGCAATCTAGGGTGTGGGTGGCTCTCTTCTGAGTTTCAGAGAGCTTCGGTGATTGCTGAGGGTTACCAGGCCTGCAGGGGGCAGAGCCAGGAGGCTAAGCAGATTGATACCCTGATTCTGAAAACAATGATTATCCACCACATTCCACCCTTACATTTTTCTTTCTTTGTACCGAAGCATGACAAACATATAGTGAAGCCATAGCTGCATTGATCTAAAGGTTACAGCTCAACTTCTTTTTTCTACATAAAAAAACACTCATGTGATACTTCATCAGTCAAGATATAGAGCATTTTTGGCAGGCTATAAAGTTCCTGTCTGCCCCCGAGCACTATCCTGGTTGCTACTATCGTCCATTACTTTGGCCCGTTCTTAAACTTCATAAAAATGGAATCGTGCAGTATGCACTTTTTTGTATCTAGTTCCTTTACTTAACATCGGTGCGATTCATTCCTGTTGTGTGTGCTATTAGTTGTTTTTATTGCTGTGCACCCTTTTCCCCTTTGTCTTGAACCTATCGTTTTCTCTTAGCTGGGTTACTAGACTCCATGTAATTCAGGAAATGTGGCAGTGACTGGCAGGGAAGAAACTCTATGCCTGCAGGTAGATGAACACATCCACCTGTCCCAAAGCTCTGGTCTACACCTCTAGACTGAAACTATGGCTCTGCACCATGAGAAGGGGACAGACTCACTAACGAGAAGCAATGCAACATGCCGAACAACCCAAACCCAGATGACACTGAGTCAGAGTGTTTGCTGTGAGTCATCTGAGCTGAGCAATGGCACCCTTTGCCCACGCTCCCCACCTTTAGTCAAAACAAATGGTGGCTCAATCTAGTGAGAAGGAACCACTGGCTTGAGACCTTAGATAAGCTCTTCATTGTCTTGCCTCACTGATGAACTGGTAGGGTTCGGTGGGGTTTTGAAGCTCCCCCCAGAAACGAAGAGAATGAAGAAGGTCAATACTCACTTATTTCACACTGTTCCCCCTCTAGTCCTGGAGGGCAAATACACTTTCCAGGGTAGAAACAGGTTCCTCCATTAAAGCAGGTAGTTGAGCAGTTTGCTATTAGAATGGATAACAGGGTATTGCATTAGACAGTAGGCTAAATCTAAAAAACAAAAAACAAAAACAAAACCCAACTTCACTTAAGATCAGGTGATACTTCTGGGACACCTGCTTTTTTTTTTTTTTTTACATAAACACTCATGTGATACTTCATCAATCAAGATATAGAGCATTTTTTACTTATTTAGTCAAGGAAGCTGCTTTGCAAATGCAAGAATTGTAACCAATTGCTGACCCATTTGCAGATTCCAACAACATAATAGGAGAGCACACACATTATATATGATCCTCCCCCAGGGGCTTATATCTTGGAGAAAAAAAGGCATGGTGTGTAAAATTTTTAAAAATTATCTTCATTATTTTCTTTTAAATATCTAAGCCCTTAAGAAAAAGAACACTATAAACTCCCCAAAGTATTTTTTTAAGCTAAAAGAGGGAAAAAGGAGAAAACTTACTTTGGAATAGATAAAAGGGACAGAGGCCGTTAAGTACTAGGATCTGGCCAAAAAAAGAAAGCAACTTTTTTTTCTTCTCAGAATGAGAACAGAGATTCATCTTATATAATAGGGATTTTAAAAAATAATTAACTTGTATGACATTTGGAGGAAGGAGTCCTGGTACTCAGGAAAGGACTGACTGTCAGTCCTTGTGAGCCCCCATAGTTCAGCGAGTGGCAGCACTCAGTTGGATAGATTATGGTGGGCGTCCAAATAACAAGGTTTTCCAGGTAAAAATCAAACTGTGATTCATCCTAAACCCTCTCTTCGTGGAAACGTCTGGAATTTCACTGCTCACTGGCACCGAAAATAGAGGGAAGGCAGAAATGGGGACGAGGGGAGAACAAGTATCTAAAATTAGACACGCTGGCTCATTCTATAAAGGACATTAGAATGAGGGCTTGGATTCTCAGCAATTCCAGTTATATGGCCAATTTGTTCTTGTCCTATATGGAACAGGCCAAAGTTGGCTATAGATGAAAAAAGCTGAAGGAAGCTTCCAGTAGGAAAATCAGAAAAAAGATCCAAAAGTTATTGTGTATGCTTTCTCTGTGGAAAAGAAAGCCAATCAGCATGTTACTGCAAATATCACGCTTCTTAAAGGAAAAGCTTTTTGTTTAAAATTGTAAGTATCTCCCATCTTAAGGCAATGCAGCCCTCGCTTTGGCAAAATCCAGCCTCCTGATGCATGAGGAAGCAGCAGCATTTGGGTATAGAATTTAGGATTCAGGACAACTGGCTCTTTTGGCTTCCTCCTTGCTACTAGTATTGTTAGGTTTGCAAGCATGACTCTGTCTTCCCACTTGTCCCTGTTTTTCCTGGGGAACTAACAAGGGAAGAGAAAAACATCAGGATGAGGGTCTGCTTGGCCAGAGCCCACTGGGCACTATCTCTTACTAACAAATAGAATGCAATGAACCTGAGAGCTTAATTAGAAGTTATGGGATAATGACAAAGCTAGTTAAAGAATTTGGCCACACCCTTAGTATTTGCATGATATTTTACAAGCTTCTCTACATCTCTGCCGTGCCATGATTCTTGACTAGGAAAAGGAACCAGAGACACCAGGTAACTTTCACTGGGGCTGAGGGTATGCTGGACCAGTGCTTGACTACTCATTTCCTAAAGTCTGCAACAGATGTCCCGAGAGCGAATGAAAGTTAGTCTATACTGTTTCTTCAGCAACGTTGTGCTAAGGTCCAGCTCCATGCCAATAATTAAACCGTTTTTCAGAAGCTCTATACTCCCTCCTAGATGATAAATACATCTTTTTGTTGAGGTAGTAAAAACCATTATTTTTTAATATTCCCCGATCTCCAAGTGAGACCAAGTGGAATTTCAACAGACTTTCCAAAAAAAAAATAATAAAAATTAAAAAGAAAATTACCAGAGTCTAACAAGTAGGGAAAATCTTTCATCTGAAGGGTAAAATATTACAAAACATGAGACAGATTGGAATACACGTATTTTCCTTTAACAGTGACCACGCAGTGTTTGTGACTCCGTAGCATCAGAAAAACACCGTAGCTGATTCTCTGTTGCCCAAACTACAGCACCAGCAGCCACACCTAAGTAAGCAGGCCTCCCAAATGGTGACCTTAAACCTGTTCATACATGAGTTCTTTGTCCAAATCTCTGAAGGATTTGCTCTATTTCCCAGTCATTTTGTCATAATAGGAATTTAATTCTGCTATAAGAATTGCTCAATTTTGAAATAGCTGAGATGCTGAATGCTAAATGTAGACACATAAAACATTTTTTTCACTAACTGGCTGTTCTTATCATATTATCGGCGCTTAATTTTTGTGAATACAAACTTTAAAATAGCATTAAATCCAATACGCCAGTTTTGGATCACTTAAAACTAAAAGGCAGAGATAGTCTCACATGTTATCTCAATTTGCTTGCGGTCGGGAGACCAGGGACAAGGTTTAATTCCATTTTAGAGATGGGAAAAGTATGACCCACGGAGAGATCACATTATCAGCCCAGACACAGAGATACTTGTGGAGGAATAGGGACCTCAAGGAGGTAGCCTGAGTGATGGACATGGTACAAGAGGAGATGAGGGTTTGGGCCAAGTGACTAAAGCTCTGTAAACCTCATTTTGCTTATCTGAGAACGAAAAGTTCCACATCTCAAAAGGCTGTTGAGGGTAAAGTAAGTTATTATGCTGACTCATGCTGAGGAATTCTTCCTTTAGCTTTTCCTTCTTTTTGAAAAGCTGTTTATTTCTATTTTTTTAAATGTTCATTTATTTCTGAGAGAGAGAGAGAGAATGAGTGTGAGTGGGGGTGGGGGTTACAGCAGAGAGGCTGATGCAGGGCTGGAGCTCAGGAACCATGAGATCATGACCTGAGCCCAAGTTGGAAGCTTAGTTGACTGAGCCACCCAGGCGCCCCTGGTCATTTCCATCTTAATTGGTGCTAACTGCATTAGCACTCAAGAGATACTTCTCCAAAAAAGCACATCTTTTTATTTCATGGCGTATATATATTTTGAAAAACAGCACTCTGAGGCTCATGCAATTAGCATTTTTGACACAAGTATAATTTCATTACATACACTTTGTATAATATTATTTAATTTTTTTCTCATAAAAGATGTGAACCGGGCAAAACAGACATCTCGTAACATGTGTGGATCATTCAATATTTTAGAGCCAGGTTTGAACCCACTTTATGAGAGATAAACTGGCGATGATGCTGCATCATAGGAAGAGTGGAAACCATCTCTCAGGGATGTCATCTATGAGCAGATCCTTAAATTGGGGGGGTCAGTGAACTTCTAGGTCAGGAAATGGGGAGCAGGTGGTTTCATTTCAGTCTTAGAAGCTCACCCATAAAACTTATTTAAACATATCAAACCCCCTGTGGCAGAGAACGCTACGTGTTCACAACACCCACACTCCTCTCCTACAAAGTCGTCTGTAAGACAGCTGTCCAGCCAGGGATGACATATCTCCAGGCTGAGTCCGGGACCAGCCCTGAGGCAGGGCCATGAGGGCTCCTTCCTCTCCATGGGAGAGGTGTGAAGGTTTTGTGGATCACTTCTGGGACAGAGCTTGTTTGTTTGTTTGTTTGTTTTAAAGCAGCGCCTACTCGAGTCTCCTTTGCTGCTCATGGGCTGGTTCCAGAGAGCTCCAGAGCTGGAGGGAAGACTACCGGTGTCAGGTACCTGGGCCCCAAAATCCCAGCACGGAGAAGGGCTCCCTGTACTGGAGCATTCTGTGAGTGAAGACAAACTTCTACTGTGTTGAGCTACACTAAAATTTGGGGTTGAATTTGTTATAGAAGCCAATGAAGTGTTATACCCTATTTACAGAGCTATTATGTAGAGTAATAATATATTAAGTATATTTCTTTTAACTATACATTTAGAAAGTAAAAAGAACCTAGTTCTTAAAAAGAAACTGTTACCTTTATCACAATTGACTCCATAGAATTCAGGTGGGCAGATGCAGAACCCGGGAGTGACACAGAGGCCGCCGTTCATACACCGTGGCATGCAAAGGGCTAACAGAGAGAGAGCTCCAATTAAGGTCAAGTGGGGTTTTGAGAAGGGCCATTTTGGAAATATCAATAATAAAACAGCTCTATATTTTAAAAACTTTATTTGAGAGAGAGAGAGAGACAGTGTGTGTGTATGTATGTGTGTGTGTGTGTGTGTGTGTGAGAGAGAGAGAGAGAGGGAGAGAGACAGTGTGTATGTATGTGTGTGTGTGTGTGTGTGTGTGTGAGAGAGAGAGAGAGAGAGAGAGAGGGAGAGAGAATCTTAAGCAGACTCTATGCTCAGCACCGAGCCTGATGTGGGGCTCAGTCCCACAACCCTGGGATCAAACTTGAGCTGAAATCAAGAGTTGGACACTCAACCAACTGAGCCACCCAGGCGCCCCACAGGTTTGCTATATTAAGCATTGTTTATGTGTTGTAAATCAGGTGTTTTTTGTTTTTGTTTTTGGGTTGTTGTTGTGTGTGTGTGTGTTTACCAGTTAAAAGATGAGAATTTTAGAATTGTTCCATTTCAATGCCTGATTAAAATTTGTCTGGAATCATTACTTTGACTAAGAGGTAGCCTTCTTAAAACTGTAAATATTTTCCCTGCCCTATTTCCTAGATCTTCTAATTCCAAAATACATGCAAACAGGAGCAATTCTTATGTCTTAAAGATGAAAAATACTTTTCTTACTCTCATCAAATAAACTCTTAGTATTTAAGCATCCTATGGTTAAAACAATTTTCTTGTTTAACTCTTTCATATAATAGTAATTTTGCTGAGATAGACTTATTTACAAGTGCTTTTCACTTTTTTTTGTCTTAGAGTAACTTCATAACTCAGGTATACACTGAATTATGAGTCAAACTACTTTTTATTGCAGTACACACTGTCAAATCAATCATTATATTAGCTTGTTAAACCCAGTTTAAGTGGAGGAGAAACTTCCTTAAGTTTATACCAAAGCATAATGTATATGATAGTGAATTAGGGATTGGGGGTGGGGGAGAAATGGCCACAAAGAATGTAGACACTGTGCTAAAATCCTCTGCCCCATCACCATACATTGGATTTAACAGAAAACCACTCCTAGAAGTACTTTCCAATTGTTCTTCTGTGGCTTTTTAAGATTTTACCAATCCTTATGATATGACCAGAAAAATAATTTCAGTTTTTCTGAATATGCTAAAAAAGCAAATGTGGGGCTCTGGTGTGACATCCATTTCATTAGGAAGCAAGTGAGGTCAGTTGGGCTCTCTCCTTTCCGTACCTTTCTCACAGTGAGGGCCATAGAATCCTTCAGGACACTCACAGATGCGCCTTTCATTACAAAAGCCTCCATTTCGGCACCCTCCTGGGCATTCGGCTTCACCAAAGAGAAACAAAGTTATACGCCTTTGAAACCGTGTTGGGGGAATTACTGCTAGCGTGAAGAGGTTGGTGCTGACCTTTCCCCTCTGGGCACTGATTATCATAATTTACTGAACACCCGATACCTGGTACCTCATTCTCTCTATACTACTTGTTCTTCACTAAATCCTCATCAAAATAAGATTTTGCTTCTCTCAATCCCAATGCCAACAGCAGGGGGCTCATGGAAGAAGGTAAAGCAAGCATTATTCTTCCTTCTTCCCCACCTATCTATCTCCTGTACCTTCTTAGATTCACCCTGAAATAAACTGAATGGAATTGCCCACAGTATTCACTTTTAGAGGGTGGAATGACCTTTTGGAACATCTTTATCTTTATTTATTTGTTTTTAAAGCATGCTTTGCACCCAGCATGGAGCCCAACGTGGGGCTTGAACTCACAACCCTGAGATCAAGACCTGAGCTGAGATTAAGAGTTGGACGCTTAACCAACTGAGCCACCCAGGCACCCCTTGGTGCGTCTTGAGTACTGAAAGCCTCTAGAGCTTAAATTCTTTACTGGAAAAGCTTGTATCACGATGGGAAAAAAATCTAGGCCTTCATGCTTAAATGGGCATCAGGGTGAGGTGCCTATGCCTGGCAGAGATTGCTGGTATGACGGTGGCACTCTGTGCTCCGGAGAGGTTAGTCGCACCAAGCCTGCGGCGGTGGTACGAATGGTATTGCCTTGACGGGCGGTAGTTGCTGGTAATAACTGGTGATCTTGGTATGAGGCTGGAGACTCCCAAAGCTTGTGTTGGAGGAGGGGAAGGAGAGAGGTAGAAGGGAGGAGTTTTGAAAGGTTACTGGGGTTCCTAAAATTGTGAGTGGAGTCATAGCAGGGAAAGTCTGTCTTAGTACCATACGGGTCCTGTGGTTACCAGCCACTCCTCCCATAGGTGTGATTATAATTATACCAAAAATTTATCTTTTCTTTCTTCCTTCCTCCCTTCTCTTTCTTTCTTTCTTGTCTCCTTCCTTCCTTCCTTCCTTTCCACATCACACCTGGAAGCTTTATGAGCCTTCTCTTGATGGTTATCACTGATTACCTTGTTGACACGTTTTAAAGAAGATTGCATTTTGAGGCGTCTGTAGGATGGTGTTGCCTTCAGAATTCATTACAATCACATTCACTTCAAAAGCTGCCACTCCATCTTGTTTTCCAAGGCACGGGAAACCAACTTGAACAACTAAAGAAAAAGCACGTATAGAGAAACAGTTTATCTGGTTGATTTCACTTGTATAGAAATCTTGGTAAGAGAGACAAAGAACAAAACAAAAATATTCATATTTCATTCTTTGATATTCTTGTATCCACACCACAGCAGGGACTGTATTTGGATCATATGAGCATATTCTCCAAAGAATTTATACACCGTGCTGCGTGGAGAAAGAATGAACAACTCATTAGTTTGTACCTTAGTGATATGGAATTGGGGATATTTTGTTCCTAGTCTGGGCTTGTAGTATCTTGAAAAAAAAGATTTTCTCTAAAAATTAAAGGCAGCATACACTGATCAGTTAAGGAAAGAATCCTGGTGGGCATCTTCACCAGCCTCCATATAATCCAAAAAGAGCTTAAAACATAGTATTCTAGAATATATTAAATAAAGCCCTATATAGGCATTAGCTTCATTTTTACTCTGTGTGCTTGAAAGTGACAAAATATTTTCTTTGGAAATATCCTAGAACTCAGACTAGACTCCAGTTATTGGATTGAGTTAGTGAAGCTAGTATTTTCTCAGGCTGATATTAAGATGTGTCCATGTCGTGGGATCTAGAAGAGAGTTTGCTGTGATAAAATAATTTCGTAATAGGCTTATGTCTAATAATTTAGGTTCCTAAAAATGAGACTTTTTTTTTTTTTTAGTATAACGATCACTTGGGGTGTATAACGTTGACTCAGCAAAAGAGTGGCGACTCGTGATGATGGTGTAAGGGCAAGGAGGACACCAATTGTGGAATGCCCACAAGTCAGTGGGTGGAAACTGGATCAAGTCATTGGCTAGAAGACTGATTACATAAATTTCTAAAATCAACTAGATTATCATAACGTATCCACTGGACAAGAGTGATTTAGTTGATCCATTAGACTCTAGATCTTCCCTGTATATATAGGAAGAAATATTGCTAATGGTATACATTTGAAATTTTACTTCATTTTGTTTCTATGTAGCAGCTTATGTTTACTGGCAAGCTTGGGGAAATCAGACCAAACCATGAAAAAATCCTTTCCCTTTAGAGTTTTCATAAAACTTTCCCCTAGATGCATAAGAAGAAATGAGCTAGAAATTGGCTTGCTCTTCCATAAGGCATAGAATATAAGCTGGTCATATAATCTTATTAGTGTGCTTGGTAATCAAAAATCCCTCTCAAGGCTTTGGCACTGTCAGTGTTTATTACTGTGCCTTTCTCAAAATAACATGGATTCCCAGTTCTGAATCTTGAGCTCTGAGCATTGCAAAAAAATCTATTAAATGGGAAAAAGGAAATACAGACATTTTAATAGAAGTAAAAAGAGAGAAAAAAACCAAATTGTGTCTGCACTTCCAAAGTAAAATGGTCTATGCTGAAAGCCTTGGTTTAGTGAAATCTTATACATGAAAATGCCAATTTACAAAACATAAAAATCCATCATAGGGATTTCCATTTCAAAAAGAAGCAAAAGAGCTGATGAATTTCTTTCAATGGTTACTCTTCCAATGTGTTTCCACTTTGTTCCATTCTAAAATTTTGGTAATCTTTCTCATGAATCTTTTACATGGATAGGTAGGTGAATAATTGCCCTGAGGCATAATCAGGTAGAAGAAACTGAAAGGATTCATAAAGATAAAACTTCTAGAATTTTCTCACCATGTCACGTCATCATCCGAACTATTATTTCCCAGGTGCATTTTTTTTTCCTGGACCTTATTAAGCCTCCACTTTGCAGCACACTTCTTTAAAAACGGCACTTCCCTTTTATTTTAGCTTTCAGAATTTTGGCATGAAAGAGAAGATGCTTGTAAGTAAATTCATCTTCATTTCTGTTTATCAGCATTGTCAAAATTCTTTTTTTTTTAACATTTTTTTAATTAAAAATTTTTTTAATGTTTTCATTTATTTTTGAGAGAGAGAGAGAGAGAGAGCATGAGCTGGGGAGGGGCAGAAAGAGGGAAGGAGACACAGAATCCGAAGCAGTCTCCAGGCTCTAGCTGCCAGCCCAGAGCCCCCAGGGGCTTGAACTTGTGAACAACAAGATCATAACCTGGGCTGAAGTCAGACACTCAACTGACTGAGCCACCGAGGCACCCTATCATTGTCAAATTTCAAAACACATTTTGTATATTAAATATCAAAAATGTCTTGTTATATGTATGGAAAGTTCAGTTAAAAATAATTACTAATTACTAGTTTGCATGTATTTTCAAATGTGCTAAAAGCAAACCATTTGCAAATATGCTTACATTATGACATATTCACATGCTCCAGTCATGGGGTTGGGGGTTCTAGAAGGTCTGGAGTGCTCACATAAAAGTGTGTGATTTGCTAACATGACCTCTGAGTCAATGAAAAGCAACGAGATAGGCAGCAGGTTCCCTGGCCTGTGGTCATCTTAAAACTAGGGCACAGAATAATCCCAGGAAAGAAAACCAAGGATGCCAAATCCCATAGAAGTTCAACAGGGAAAGCACAACAAAAGTAACTTCCTTTTGGGTCCTCAAGATGAATTTTTCTCTTTAAATGGTTAAATACAAATTTGAGGGGCACCTGGGTGGCTCAGTCGGTTAAGCGTCTGATTTTGGCTCAGGTCATGATCTCACAGTCCGTGGGTTCGGGCCTCGCCTCGGGCTCTGTGCTGACAACCAGCTCAGAGCCTGGAGCCTGTTTCAGATTCTGTGTGTCCCTCTCTCTCTGACCCTCCTGTTCTCATGCTGTCCCTGTCCCTCAGAAATAAATGAAACATTAAAAAAATTTTTTTAAATAAATAAATAAATACAAATTTGAGTCAAGATGCAAAGAGTTTATCCATTTAACAAATATTGAGCATCTACTAGGTCCCAGCCACTTTCCAAGCACTGGGGATACTTCAGAGAACGGGACAAATAAAACTCCCTTACGTTTCAGGGACTTGGGCTGAAGACAATTGGTGATAGTAACATTTTAATCATCTAAAAGTCTAGAAAAAGAAACACGAAACATTTAAAGCCAGAGGCACAAGTTGGAATTGAGAATAGTTTCAGTGCCTGTTTTGGCTCTGCAATGACTGGATTCTTTGGGTATCGACCTTTGTATTCTAACTTCAATTTGCCTGTAGTTTAGCCTCACAACAGGTGCATAAATGTCTTCTGGGAATATTGTTGAATGCTTAAAATAAGGATCTGGGAGAGAACTGCACTTGCTATGACCCACTGATTTAGGATGCATTTAGGGGCACCTGGGTAGCTCAGTTAAGCGTCCGACTTCGGCTCAGGTCATGATCACACGGTTTGTGGGTTTGAGCCCCATGTCGGGGGCTCCAGACTCAGAGCCTGGAGCCTGTTTCAGATTCTGTGTCTCCCTCTCTCTCTGACCTTCACCTGCTCTGCTCACTCTCTCTCTCTCTTTCAGAAATAAATAAAACATTAAAAAAATTTAGGGTGTGTTTAAACACCTTGGGCCTCAATTTCATTTTTGGCAGTAAGACTAATACTATTTTTTTTTTTTAATTTTTTTTTAATGTTTTATTTTTTTCTAGGAGAGAGAGAGACAGCGTGAGCAGGGGAGGGTCAGAGAGAGAGGGAGCCACAGACTCTGAAACAGGCTCCAGGCCCCGAGCTGGCAGTCAGCACAGAGCCCGATGCAGGGCCCGAACCCACGAACCGCGAGATCATGACCTAAGCGAAAGTCGGACGCTTAACCAACTAAGCCACCCAGGCGCCCCAGACTAATACTATTTTTAAAGTAATTCTTAGGAATGTTTTTTGTGTGAAAACTCCTCTTACTTGAAAGTTTAAAGAAAATGTAATGTTATCATTCATCATTAAATAGGTCTGTCCTTTAAAAAAATCTTATCAAGGGAGCACCTAGGCGGCTCAGTTAAGCTTCTGACTCTTGATTTTGCCACAGGTTGTGATCCCAGGGTGGTGGCATTGAGCCCTGAGCCCCGTGCTGGGCACTGCGCTGGGCAGGGAGCCTGCTTAAGATTTTCTCTCTCTCCCTTTGCTGCTCCCCAACTTGTGCTTGCTCTCTCTCTCCAAAAATTTTTTAAAAAGATAATTTGATTTAAAAAATCTCATCAAGGCACCTACTCATGTCGTTATACCCAATTATGTCAAATGAAAAAAGAAGGAAAATGTCTTTTATATTTTTAATAGAAAAACGTTAGGCCATCTTGGCAGATAACTGAAGACGTAGTCTCTTCATTCTCTTAGTAAACCAGTAGGAAAGAATTATGGTACTAATCTAAAATTATGTTTAATTCACAGTTATATTAGTATGAAATATTTTCCTTCTTCATCTTTTAAAGATCTATACTTTAGGTTTAAAATTGTGCTTATTTCCTTACATATTCATAATTGCAACTGAACAAATTCAATTTCAGTAAAAAATGAACATATCAGGGGCTCCTGGGTGGCACAGTCAGTTAATGTTCAACTCTTGATTTCAGCTCAGGTCATGATCTCACAGTTCCATGGGTTCAAGCTGAGCTCAGAGTGCTGAGTCTGCTTGGGATTCTCTCTCCCCCTCTCTCTGCCCCTTCCCCACTTGCGTGCACGCACGTGCGCACTCTCTCTCTCTCTCTCTCAAAATAAATAAATAAACTTAAAAAAATTTTTTTGAATGATCACATCAAAAATTTCCTCAGCCTAGGGGGAACAGTTTTATCAACAGATACTTACCTCTTTTAAAATAGGAGGTATGTCAATATAATTATGATCTGAACCTCAATACAGAATGATTTGAAAGGAATTAGGAAATAGGAAGTACTTTGTTTATGTGTTTCATGAATTAACTTTTAAAATAAAAGTAGACATTAATAAAAAATGTATAAATTACATTAATTATACTTGTCCATTTGTCAATTTTAAAACATGAAATAGAAATTTCATTTCCTGGGGCGCCTGGGTGACTCAGTCAATTAAGTGATCAACTTTGGCTCTGGTCATGATCTCACTGTTTGTGGGTTCAAGCCCTGCATTGGGCTCTGTGCTGATAACTCAGAGCCTGGAGCCTCCTTCGGATTCTGTATCTCCCTCTCTCTCTGCCTCTCCCCTGCTTGTGCTCTGTCTCTCTCTGTCTCTTAAAAATAAATAAATGTTAAAAAAATTATCTTTTAAATTTAATTTCCTTTTGTACAAACTCTACCTGTCTTCCTTTCTGCTTATAAATTTTATCTGTAAGGCCATTCAAGTAGTAAAAATTATACCTTTTAAAATGTTTCAAAATAATTCACTTAAAAAATACACAACACCTGACTTTAGTTAGTCTCAGTTTTAGCAATAGACTTTTGTGAAACTTTTGCTTTACCCAAACTAGGTTTCTTTCAGCTCCTCAACATGTGGTATGTGTCCACATTGCCCTGACTCTGCACCCCCATCCTGCTGCTTGGAATATTCTCTCTCTTCTTTTCTGTCCAGTGTCTGCCTCCTCATCTTTCAAGACCAAAATGAAACAGCACTTGCTCTCTGTAACCTTCCCTAACAACCCCGCCTAAATCACTTCACTTACATATTTTACCAACACCTCTACCTACGAATGCATTATAATATGATGATATAATTATTATTCTGGATCCTTTGTTAAGGTTGAGATTTTCAAAGGCAAGTACTGTATCTTACTTGTTTTTGTAATTTCAGCACCTGGCGGCATATTGTCTGTCACAAGCTAGGCACTGACAGGCACAAAGATAGACCTTGTGGGAGACACATCTAAATACCTTTAAGCCCACAGGCACACACTTGCACATAAACAGAAATTCATCACAGGCAGTGGGAGATACAGAGAATAAGACATTAGCAGTGTGCATGCAAAAGAGCAAATACAAAGAAAAAGGGGTCTCAAAGGGAGAAAAAACACAGACTCTCTACTTACAAAGAATAATAGAAATGTAAAAGTTACATTGTGTTTCTGCAACAATAAGCATATGAGTAGAAAGCTACTTTTACCAAAAGTTAGATGAAATTAGTCCAGATGTGAATTTCAGCACATTTTTATGATGAAACCGAGGTACATTGAAACAACTCAGAAACACTAAAGCAGATTGAACATAACTCACATGGTGTTCAAGTACGCATTTGATTTGCAATCAATTGCATATAAACTAACTCTTACAAAGATGTAAACAGCCAACACAGGGGTCTGATTAAACACCTCTCCCACACTGAGATGGGCATGGCGCTCACACAGCCTCAGCCTCCGGTCACGGGAGCCACTGCCCATACAAGGGAAGAGATGACAGAGGGCGAGAGCTCATCCTTAGCACCACATGACCACAAACTGCTATGTGACCACACAAATAGTCATCAGCGGGCCAAGCTGTGCTGACAGCCATTCGTTCTCTCAGCAAATACTGAGCACCTTTCCTGGTTTAACTTTCTGCTAAAGACTGGGGTCACTAAGAAGAGGATGGTCCCTCCAGCATTAGCACCTCTTCCAAAATTTCTAGACATGGAATTCCTGGAGGTCTTGGTTGAGAAGCAAGCTGGCTCTGTGGTATGATAGAAACAGCTTTCAAAGAGGCAAAGCCTTGGCTTTATGGAAACCTTTTTTTGTTATCCAATTTTACCGAACCAGCCTGCAGTTTGTATTTCCTGTTTTTGTTTTCTTCAGATGCCAGAAGGCAGGCACTTCGTAACTGTTAAAGATCGTTTTCTTTTCCATGCCATGTTCAGGCATAGAGGAGTCTGGGGGATAAAAGAACAACTTCACAGCTTGAGGGTATAAAATAGACCAGTAGAATATAATGAATACTACCTGGATGTTTAGGAGCAAAGACACGCTGATCTTGTTACTTTTTAATAATTCAAGGTACCCTTACTGCTCCTACTGTGGGGACTGAGCTAATAAGGCTAATGAATACCCGCCCTGCAATGGGCTAAAATTCCCATAAACTTCATGCACCTGCATTTCTGCAAACAAATCCTACATCTGCCTTTAAAACCTATGTATGTGGGGGTGGGGTTGTATATGCAGTGTATCTGTGCTTGTGTGTGTGTGTACATGCGCGTGCACACATGCACAAAGCACCTTGTCTCAGAAGAAGGCTTATTCTTTTTCATCCTACCTTTTCCAAAGCATCAATCACTCTCCCCCCTAAATTTTATTATTTATAAAGATTCTAGATTATTAGAAATTAAAGTTTTACCTAAGCATGGAGTATTAAAATATTCTCACATCATATATTCAAAATGTGATTGTTTCAATATCCGAAGAAGTAGAAATTAGGTAAGCTTTTTTGTACTAGACACTATAGTGAATAAAACTGGGAAGAATTAGTACACAAGCATTAAACTGGGAATCCAGAGATGGAAGATTTATTGGAAGTTGAGCAGGTGTAACTGTGTAATTAATTTAATTAATACATTCTTTTAATAATCAGAAAATAACAAAGGAAAATTTTAAAAGAGAAAATGGATTTTGAGAGATATATTATGTATTTGTTTTATTCGTGAGTGCTTCTAAAAAGAAAGACTAAAACCTACAATCAAGAAAATTTTATATAAAAAAATTATCTTTGACTAGAAAGAAACAGCATGTGATATGGCATGAGACTGGGTAATGGCCATACTCCAAGAACGGTCTCTTCTCTGTGTAGTAGTGTATGACAGTAGTAGCGATGCCATCTGTGTGGCACAGGGATATCTGTGTGTCTGGAATGGGATAGCCTTATCCTCAGGGCTACAAACCTCAGGTGAGTTTATCTCCGGAATCCAAGGCCTCGTTCCTTCACAGGAGCTTTCTAGAACTAGATTGGAGGTAAATACTCTGGGACGACTGCCAGTTATACCAATAGCACCGGGATGACCCAAGAGAAACTCAAATTCACACTCTTGCTGTCTCCACCCACACTGGTACCCATGCCAGGAAACTGGAAAAACTCTGCTTATTTAGTCCCCAACTCTTCCAACACTGGGATGTGATCCTAGAGATTCACTGGATGTAGTTGATAGCTGCAACTTGAAAATGGACTTTATAAGGGTATCTGATTCCCTAATTATTGTATAGATTTATATTAGCCCTTAATGAGATTTTCATTTGACATCAAAGATAATCTAGTGTTCCTCTAGAAGAAGAAGACTAATTATTTTAAAGGACAGAGCTATGATATCAGTTATTTAAAAATATTATAAGACTAAAAATATGACAATATTAGGACAAATAGCAAGCTCTAAAACTCTATGTACAGAAGAACATAATGTGAAATAAAAAGCATATCTTGAAACAATTCATCCTTTCACACTAGAAAACCTGATTACTCGGGGAAAATAATTCAGGTTAGAGCCTCATACTACTACCGAAACAAATTTTGATAAAATAATAGTAGCATGTGCAAATTGATGTGGGAAACAAAGGCAGAAGGAAATGGCAGACAGAACTAAATTTCCGTATAACCTGCAGCCCGTTGACAAATACCTGAGGCTGGCAGAGGAAAATGTTTCTCCAGGAACTCCTTACAGTCTTAATGCTAATGGTTTGCTGGAGGGAAAAACAACCTTAGCCTGACAATAGCTGGGCCTCCAGGATCCTGTGAGTCTTCTTTAGCGTATGAAAATCTCATTGGAAACTTGGACTTTACCTCCCCCAACTCTGTAGCCTACAACGAGTCTCTCCTCATGGTCCTGGGCAGCTCCTCCTGCCCACGGGTCCTGTCCCTGTGCTTTAATAAAATCACCTTTTTGCACCAAAGACACCTTCAAGAGTTCTTTCTTGCCCATCAGCTCTGGACCCCATAAACCCCCACTATCACCCCAAAAATACCTCATCATAAGTTATCACTTAACTGCTCTCTGGAATAAGAATTAACTTCCAAGCATAAAAATAATAGGAAAAAGTGACAAAGAAAAAGATAGTTTTGACCACAGAGGATTCACAGAGGATTTTAAAGACTCTGCATATCCCCACCTTAAAAAAACTAAATAATAAATTGAAATATATGCCATAAAGTATAAATAAGTACAATATAATGAGCTTTGAAAATCAATAAAGAGCACTATTATTTCAATATAAAAATGAGCATAGTACACAGACATTTTACATTGTCTAGTAGATGCAGGAAAATGTCTTCTACCTCAATTGAAATGAAAAAACCAAATTAAAAGAACACCAAGAAAACACTTTCCACTTTTTAAGTCAGCAAAATACTTAATGTGATTAATAACCATGTTGATGAAGTTACAGCGAGCCGGGCACTCTCCCACAGTGCTAGCCAGGGTATAAATGGGCACAGCCTGTGTGGAAAGTAATTTGGTATTTTGGCAATTTGTTCTAAGAGGCTTCTAAAACGTTCATAGTTCATGTCTTTTGACATAGTAATTGTGCTTCTAAGAATCTATTTTGACAAAATAATGAGATGAGCTCTAAGGTTTTGGTATACACATTGGCCCAATAAGGGTTTTCTGAATGCCTGTTCTGTGCTCGGCCCTGTGTTGGCAGTCATGGGGAAAAGACAAAACGGGCCTCCTGCTCAGTGACCATCTATTACTTTGAAAAGGATGTTTATTGTGATATTTCTAGTAGGAAAACCTTGAATCTAACTAACACACAATAAGAGAATGAGTAAACCGATTATGGGTATGTTCATAAGATGTATAAGAAGGGCAGTAAAAACAACTTTTGGGAAAATCCAAATGACAGGGGAAAATGCTTATGATAAAATGTTAAAAGTAAGGAAAAAAACGGTGCAAAACCAAATATAAAATATTATCACAATTATGGAACAATACATATTCATAGACTAGAAGGAAATGAGCATGTGTTTGAACATGTTAACATAAGTGATCTCTGCACTTTTCTAAAAGTCACAAGTCCTGGGCTCTAGCCTCAGCCCCATTGCGTATTAGTCATATATAACTTTGGGAAAGTCAGTGAAGACTCTGATTGGGAAAAATTATGTTCTAGGATGGCCGACAGGACTGATAGGGTAATTCCAGTACCCGCCAAAGATTCTCCTTCCAGATTCTTCTTCCTGCCCTGCTTGCCACTGCGCGCGCGCGCACACGCGCACACACACGCGCGCACACACACACACACACACACACACACACACGTGCGCGCGCACGCCAAATGACGAATGCGGAAGTAACAGACTACAAATTGTCCTCCATGCTTACGCTCGCTCACTCGCTCGGGCCTTAGACCTCTGGAGAGTGATCTCCTCTGAGCCCGCCGGTATGAAATAAACCTGCCTTCCAAGATCTCCGAGGGCCGCTTGGCTCTTCCGCCGGGTGATCCACACCAGGTTCTGTAACAACTCATAAGCCTTAATTTTCTAATTTGTAGAATTGAGCAGTAATTCTGGCCTTGACTCCTTCCCAGAATTCAAATTAGATAATGTATGAACTGCTATTTTGCAAGCTGAAAAGCTCTAAACAAATAACCCATACTATATTTTCTTAGCAGGGAAGGGTGATTATCTCTGAAATATTAACCCCTTTCTTCCACTTTTCCATGTCTTTCCTCTCCGTCAAATTCCTATGTAATACAATGCTCATTTTGGGGATGTTTCTCTTGATTTATCCCATCTGCCCCAAATCACTTATTTGAGTCTTTGCCATACTTATGTACATGACATTAATTCACACTTATTGGCCAGATATATCTCCTGTGGTGACTTCCTTTTTTTAATCTGCGGTCACTTACCAACTGGGGCTGTGTACAGTCTTTAGGAAATCATAAAACCACCATTTAGTCACTCCTGTCCTAATCTTTTGCCCAAAGGAGACAGGAACATACTGAGCTGCCGTAAAATCAACAGATCTCTTCAGGAAAACATTCCACGATTCATTCCTCTGATGGGCGACTTCCGGATCTTAAATATTATTCCCATCACCATTACGTTTTAAGTGTAAACCCTCCTCCGAGGCAAAGACCACCCACCTGATGCCTTGTGAGGCACTGTTCCCAGCAGAGGGACATTGACGGTTGGGTCTGCCATGATGCCTTTATCCAGGGAGCGTAAGGACAGGAATTCATAGAAGTATTCTGCCTACAACAAAAGACAATGACAATCAGTACCATGGGAACCACGGAGCATGAGAAGGCATTTCTTAACTGGTCATTCCTTTGATGGGAGAGTGACATTTTTCACTATAGGAACTCTAGAGCACATGACATCTAAAAAATTGTGTAGGCATAACTTGCCCTTCTGGATTTTAGAACTCTAAGAATTAGACTGTGTTTGGAGAGAAGCGATGCTTTAAAAACATTAATGACATCTATCCAAAATATCCACAAGGCAGCCTTTCAGCTTAATATTATTTAGTTGCTGTCTTTTAAAAGGATTGAGAAAAAGCGCTTTTAAGGAAACAAGTGATGTCCAAACAGTTAAGCAACTGTTATTCCTTAGACAATCCATCTCTGCTTCTTGGGTCATTCTTTACTTCTTTTCAAGTCTGAAGTGAGTCTTTTGATCAGAATTTGGAAAGCTGTAATATCTAAGGGAAAATGAAAGCAGTAACCTCTTGGCAAAAGAAGATATTAAAGTCCAAAATTTAATGATCTTACTGTTAAGATTTATTTCTCAGTATCATTCCCTTTGGCAGGTTTACATTTAAGGTCTCAATTTAATTATGGAGAGAAAAGTCTAAAAGTGCAAACAGCCACTGCTGCAATATGGGGACAAGCTGTAAAATTTTACATTGTAAACATTTTAATTTTCCCACTAAGTCTGGTATAGAAGAATGACTCCTTTTCCTTGAATATCCACAAAACTCTGAAAATAGTGAAGTATGATCTCACTGGAGAGCTTGGTGCTTAACTGATTCTCAACTGGGTTATTCAAAGGATTTGTGATGGAAACAATGTATTCTTGCTTGAGATTAAAGAACAATCAGTAAATAATATAGAGGCCAAAATGAAAGGCGAGCTGAGTGGTTCTGCAGTTATCTGTAGAGATATACAGAATTTGGATGGGTTCATTAACTAAATTATTAATTACATGAATATGGGTTACAAAGAGATTTAGGAAAGAATATGGCCTTTCTTTATATTCAGTATAAAATTTATTTCCCAGTATGGAGGGTATTAAGAGCTACCTGGCAGACATTCACACAACGTTTTGCCCGAAGTCTTAGTATCAGTGTATTAGGTGGTAAGGACTTTGTAGGAGGATGATAATGCAAAGGGGTGATCTCAGCTGCGATGGGGACACTGAAATGTGGAAAATGCTTCCTGCTTTCCCTGGGCCAAAAGAAGCACCTTCGCTGACTAAAATTCCCACTGTGGCCCCTTCTTTGGGTAGTGGCAGTGTTCCAGAAGACCACCGGGAAGAGGCCTTGGCAACAAAGTTTCATGAATTAATTTTATTAAATTCATTCACCAGGAGGGCCCTGAGGATAGAGTCAATTCCAACCCTGTTTGAGGAAAGGCAGAGGACGGCAAGAAGTCTGATGAAAGAAAGAAGTGTCATCAGAAAGGTAATTCCATTTGGAATGAATTCCTTTGAACAAGTGAATGTTATTTCCGACCCTGTGGTAAAACTGACAACTATTAAAAGTGTGCTCCTTCTTAGAGAGTGTTTCATGAATCCAGGTGTTTTAGATGACCTCTACAAGCTGCACTTCCCTCTACACTTTACTGGATAACGTTTGTCATTTAACATTTTGTTCTAAAATATATCTTGGTTGGCATTATGAAAGGATTTAGTGACGCCTGCCCTTATAATTCATAACTTTACGTTATTTGTATTATGGAGCACAGTGATAACTAGGAACAATAACGTAACAAATGCCTGTGTAATGCACATGACGGCCCAACATTTATTTTGAACACCTGTAGTAACAGTACATACAATGATGAAAGGAGCTGAGTGGACAGAAAACAAGCATGTTGAAAATAAAACGTTTCAGTGGCTAGACTGCTTCAAATACCATTTCATAAGTTGTCATTTGCTCCTCATAAATTCTGTCTTTGAGTTCCATCACATTATAAATGATATCCACGTCTAGGTGGGTGATATACTTTAAAAGGGAATTAGTAAAAATATAATGAAAAATAAGTTAACTTTTTTTTTTGTTGCTAAGAAAAAGGAAAGACCAGCATCAATATTAAAACAATGATTGTGTATGGTTGATACTAACTGATCCCTTTCACTCTTTTCCAAATTTTCTCTATGGGCTTCCATGCTTTTTATAGTGAACTAAATCCATTTATTTAAAAACAAGCATTTATTAATGTATCCTGCTTTCAGTTCTGTGTGGATGATGATAATCATTGGCTCTGTTTGAACAATTCTCTGATCACGGGAGAAACATTCTTCTTGGACTTCTACTTAGGCTGTGCTCATGTAACAATTTGATTCAAATCTCTTCCTTGAGTCCTTGCTTTAAGAAAACAACATTTAGTAAGAAAGTAGCTTCTGAACGTGTCTTTCAAAGACTTTTGATGATGTTCAAAGAATGTGGAACTTGAAGGAGTTTCACTCAGGGTTCAGAAATAATTCCATAGAGCCTCTGATTCTCTTGTTGTTGCTTTTGAGTTTGGCCACATTAAGTAGGCTGGCAAAATTAGTTTGTAATTAGCATTGGCATGACGGTTCAGTATGCTGTTTAATGGATTTGTCTGGACAGCCAACATTCTCATCAATAACGAATTTCACACTAGAGGTTTTAGGGTGTCCCTTTGGTTTCTCTAAGAATCAGTGAATATCAGTTTTTCTACTGCAATTCTAAGACTATTTCATAAGGTAGGAATTGGTCAAAACACTTTCTTGCTTGGGTTTTATTGGCAACAGGCAGTTTCTAGAGAAAACTTTTTTCGTTCGTCTTTTTGAAAATGATAATGATGCTGTAATTTCTGAAATATATAATCTCCTTCATACTTGGTACATATTTTTTTTAAAGGGGCTTGCCTAGCTACTGTTTTCATTGCCTTCTTAAAAATCCTAACGTGGGAACTACTTAGAAATTGACCAACCTGGTACGCCTAAGTGGCTCAGTCGGTTAAGCATCCGACTTTGGCTGAGGTCATGATCTCATGGTTCAGGGGTTCAAGCCCCAAGTCAGGCTCTATGCTGATAGTTCAGAGCCCAGAGCCTGCTTTAGATTCTGTGTCTTCCTCTCTCTCAAAAATAAATAAACATTAAAAAAAAAGCTCCACAGTTGCACAATAAAAAAAGAAAAAAGAAAGAAATTGACTAACGCTTTGTCTCTGATCTTGACACTGACTCCTTTCAAAGTTTCACTTTGTCATTATAAATGGATCTACCCAAGCCACCAGTACCATATAAATATTTCTACAAACAAATTATCATCACCATGTGGTAGAGATGACATATATTCCTCCTTTAACTTAAGTATTAAATTAAATAGCTAAAATATTTCCCTCAAAGTTAAAGAAAATGGCTGATGAAATAAGCGATAGATTTATAATGTCATATTTTAAGTTCTAGACAGGACTTTCTATTTTTACTTTATTTATAATATAATAAACAGTCTTAGTCCCAAACCTCTCCACTGGAAAAACTTATTTGGGGGCAAATAAAACTTACATTCTATGCCAAAGAACAGCGAGCTCACTTTAAAGTTTGGGAGCAAGTTTCAGAGATTGTAGATTTATTACTTAGATAAAAGGAATGCAGAGCATGGACTGTAATAGGGAGGCGGCATATTGGAGAGCATGAAACATCTATTAGGGAAAAGTACATTTTGTCTTATAAATGACACCAGTGGAAACTCAGGTAGAGGTAAGTAGGGTACTTATTTGAGAACACATGAAAAGATTGCCTTGTATTCAAAGAATGGGCCTATTCAGGAGAATAATTCACTTCTAAATTAAGTTGCTGAAAAATCTTGCTGGCCTGGTTTGCCATGCAGTAAATTTTCTTTTCATGGAGAAGTATAAAAGACACCCAAATATTATCAAGAGAGGAGTTGAGTGCCGGAGGCCATTTAACTTGCTTCCAAGCAACTTGGCTGACTATTAACGTTCTTCCTTCCAGAACAGATGAAGACATCATTTAAGCAGCAAAATGGAATGACTCAGAAGGCCTTCACTCTGGCACTCTTTCTTGGGTAGACACAGAGAAAGGAAGCAGAGAACTATATTAACCATTGGGAGGAACAGAGAGAATGCAGTATTTCTTTTCAATCTTTGAAGTTCTGGGTTTGTGGTGCACACTTAATCTAATAAGCACAATAATTACAGGAACCTCCAAGTTAAGAATCAAAGGTTTTTCATAAAACAATGGCTCTGAAACCTCTTTTGACTTCATGTATCATGATGTCGACCTAAGTGTTCATGAGAGAACACTAAAGCAAGAATGGGATCAGAGTTATCCTAAAAAAAGCTCAGGAGATTTATAGATACAAAACATACAGATGCTGTAAAGTTTGAAATCTACAAGTAATTTTTGTTGAGTGTTTACTAAACTCCAGTCATTGTTCACCGAATTCTCATAAGAATCTGGTATTATTATAGCATGCATGTCTGTTCAGATTAGCCAGGCATTCAGTGTGAGAATTACTAGAAGGATTTTAAATAGTGCCTACACTGTATGTGAGGGGCAGGAAGAAATCTACAAGAAAGGAAAATAGCTCAATGTTAAAGTCCCAAACAAAATGAATAAACATGCCCAATGCTTGAAATAATCTGACGCCTGAATGTCTAGACCAAAAATTGCCAGATCTCACATTCTTCCTGAGCATTCTTCTTGTCACCTCCCTGCAAAATTTCATTCTCCGAATTCACCACTCGTGATCCTTGGACGCTATAACACTCTGCTGATTTTTCTCCCATGCCTTGATTTTCCTGCATTTCCTTATTAACTCTTCTCCTCTCAACTCACAACTGTAACAAAGTGCTAAGACTCAGGCCTCAGCTCTTCTCTCTTTATATTCTATCATAAACTCATGCACATTCACAAATTGAGCTATTTCCTTTTGGGCAATGATGCTCGGCATGAACCATTCACACTGCCTCGTGGCCATGCTTGTGTGCACGAAGCTTAAGTCATTTATTTTCCCAAACCAGCTTCCTCACTCAATGTCTTTGTGTCTGTCAACAGTATCATCATTTTTCCAATAACAACAGTACTGAACTCTGAGTCACTGGCGTTTCTTGCCTCTACCCCATCTCCCAATAGCCAGACACCGAAGTCTTGCCCTTTCTCCTCGTACAATCTTTTGCTTCTGCCCCTGCCTCTCACGCCTGCTGCTTCCTCCCTAACCTAGCCCTTATTTCCTCATGTTGGCATTGTTATAACAGTTTCTGAAATATCTTTCTTGCCTTCCCCATTAAAATCTCTGCCATAACATAAGCCAATATATCTAATGGAAACATCAGTTTTGCCATATCACGATGCTTTCCTGTCACCCCTTATCTCCAGGATAGGACCCTTAGCCTGTTAAGTGTCCTCCACAGTCTGGCTCCAAATTTCCTCTATTTCGGACTACTCCGTAATAGAGATCCTTTTCTGGGGCTCAAATGACGTGCTTAGAACATGACCAAAGCCATACCTATATTCCAGTGTTTTTGCCTATGCTGACTTACAGTAGGACTCAAACCAGCATAGCCCTTAAACATATACTGTCCTGTATTATTAGTAAACTTTTCCCACATGTAGATGATGTATTGTCATGTACAGTTAGGATTCTTTCTGGTTAATGATGGGATTATATTTTTTCTCCCAACACCCAGCATTGGGCACAGCAGGTATTTAATAAATGTTTGCTGAGTGAATGAATGACCTACTGAGAATCATCCAGATACGTAAGCCCAGTGCATTCCAAGAACACTGTCATGGTGAATTGGAATCAGCCTCTGATTTTACTGACAGGCATCAGCTTTTCTGTTTTGATAATTGCTAAATTACTTTTATGGGTCAAAAGATTCCCTTTTACATTGCTGTGTGATCAGCCGCCACAGCATACATAGAAAATAGAGAACATTTTTTTTTTTTAAAGAGCAATCAAACAAACAGTGATGTTTGATATCCAACCAACCTCTGCATAGTTTGTAACTGTTTTATGCTTGTTCAGGGACAAAACCTTGGCAATGAGGCTCCCAGAATAAATATAAGCAGATAGTGTAGACAGGGTCCTGCTCTGAAACGTGATGTTGTCCAATGCTCTTCTGGTTCATATTTACAGAAGAGTCTGGATCTCTTCTATAAGTTACATATATGTCATTTTAATTATATGTAATTCACATAATTTTAAGGTTATACATTTTGTAAGACTGTGTAAACTTATATAAATTTTGCCTCCTCAAATTACAATATGCAATTACAGTGTCACTGAGAAAGTGTGAAACATAGACAAAGACTTTTTCCCTGACTTCTTTTGAAACTGGCTCTAAGAACTTGTTTCAAAATGAAAAGAAAAAGTTCCTTCCCATGCAGAGTAGTTACTTAATTATCTCACAGTTCCTGGCTTAACTGATAATAAAATGAACATTACTTAAAGAGAGAATCTCAATCAGCCTATTTCTTCTGCTCTGGTAATCGTTTTTATATACACTGCCATCGACCACAGTTAGTGGGCTGGGTTGAGGGAGTAAAGCTATTGGAATATAATGGTAACATTAAAACTTAAAGTCCAAGTAAACACATCCAGAACCACGAAAGTTTTGTAAACTAAAATTGGCAAGAGATCACAGAGTTTGGCTTCACACGAATCTGAAATATCTAAGACATTTTCCATCTTTTTCCTACTACGGTTTGGAATCACCATTGCTCATGCAAACCAGAAACAGCTCTGGCTATCTGACAAATCACTGGCTAGTCACTCTCTTTTAAGATTCCTATTTATGTTAATTTTAGCCTGTAAACCAGGCTGGATATTACAGGCGAGGTATCCAGGCTGCAGCTAAGGGAGGGGAACGGTTGTAACTATGAACTATGAAACTATGAAGTAAATTCAGAGGAATTTACTACAGAGCAGTGCATTTNTAAGCGAAAGTCTGACGCTTAACCGACTAAGCCACCCAGGTGCCCCGAGCAGTGCATTTTTAATTACTGAAATACAAATAATCTTAGCACTAAAGTAACCAGAAGACATTTAATTATCGTTGGCTAACTGGAGAAAGTCTAGAATCTGCCTGAGGAGTCATCCAAAGGCCCAGGGAGAAAGTGGCCTACACAGTAGGTCGACAGAGGCTGCTGTGGGAATCAGTAAAGACTGCGTGATGTGATCACACATGGTGGCATTTTGCTTTTTTGGTGTAATAGTTTTAAGCCTTTGGGTCCTTACACAAGGATCTTAGGTAGGAACCAAAGAGGAGGCAGCATATTTCATTTTTAACCTCACAGTCTTGCTATTTCGCCCATTTAAAACATGCCAGCATATTAGCACAAATATGAACCCTCCTTTATTTCTTTTTAATTATTATACATTACACATTAGCTTTCTCATTTCTAAGAATTATTTCCTGTAAATTCTTTAGTACTTTCAATTTCCCTTCCTAGACATAAACCTAGTTAATGACCATGACTCTCTCCAGAGAGCATATAGTGAATAACAGTACTTTACAGTTAAAATAAATGGGTAGGTACAAGGCAGATGTGAGCAGACACCATAGTTAGTCAAGCTGATTCATTAAAGAAAAAAAAAGGCACATTAAAGCTGAATAAACTGTCATCTTTTAGTGATGACTGTTGATTTGATGTGATGAGAGAAAGTTCATGCACGTGGATAGGTTGATTCGGCTCCCGGATGGTCTGGGACATCGTTAACTCATACAGACTGATTCTGGCCCTGGTTCAAACTTCTCAGCCTTTGTTCTTGGGGCTCAGAGGATGGCTTTGAAGTTCAGGATAAAGCTCTTCTAACACACCATTACCAAAGAATAACCTTTTGATTATGATCTCATGAAAGTATAATCAATAACTTACATAAGTTAAAACCATGGCAAACAGTGATGGTCCTGTAATTGGACCTTTATGAATTCCATATGTTACAATCTCTGCATTCGCTAGCAGTCTTGCATAATACGTATATTTCTTCCCCCAAAAAAGCCGTTGAACTTTCTTAAAAAGCTATGAAACTTTTCACGGCTACTGTCAGCCTTGAACTCTTCGGGCCCCTGAGCTTGGGTGTGGGTACATAACAGGCAGGATTTTTGGAAAGCTTAAAAGGATAAATAAGTATTTCTCCCAAATCCAATAGACACTCACTTGTGCAATGCAATTTAATCAAAGCCAGTTAGCTTTTTTACTTAATTGTGTAGCTTGCGTGCTTTAAAAAATAGTTTGGTGGCTGGGGTGGGGTGGGCGCGGAAAAAGACCTCCAGCAAACACTGGTTACAAACATAAGTAGAAAATATATTCACTTAGTAAAGGCTAGGAAGCCATTATGCCATTATCTACGTTATCTAAGATTGGTATTTACTCCTCTTTCTTGTTAAGCTAATTATACTATTACTGAATTTAAAATGGAAGTGTTTAGTGTAGCTTAATTGGCTTCACTTTGGGAGGAAGGGCAGTAAGCATGCAAAAAAAAGACTTGGGAGGAAAAGTGCTAACCCATGGTCACAGTAGTTAAAAACAAAAACCAAAACAAACCAATAGAGTTCTCTGATGGATCGAAGGGGACAAAGAAGTCTGAATTGAAGGAACATTTAATGACAGAATGAAAGATATCCAAGGAAAGAGGAATCCCTTTTAGACTAAACATCAGATCTTTAAGGAGAGATGAGAATATAGAGCCTAAACCAATAAATAAAGTCAGGGGACACATCAAAGGAATTATTTTTGCATCTTCACCCTCTCCTCAGAACTATTACTACCCCCAAAAGTGTCGACTTGGTTCTGTTGCCTGTTACCATGAAGTAGCTTTTCTTTTGGAACATATCTAAAAATTTGTCAAAGGGGAGGGGACTGGGAGATACAGGCTTCCAGTTATAGAATGGGTAAGTTACAGGAATAAAATGTACCGCATATGGAATATAATCAATGGTATTATAATGGCGTTCTGTGGTGACAGATGGTAGCTACGCTTGTGGTGAACATGGCATGACATACACACTTGTCGAATCACTATGCTGTATACCTGAAAAAAATGTAACACAGTGTGTCAACTATAGTTCAATAAAAAAGTTGCCAAGCTAATTTCCAGCAAATTTATATACCGTTAGATTCCTTAGTTCAAAAACAGCATTAAAATAATCTTTGTGACTCTACTGTCACTTTATAAAATGTCCCCACTTGTAAATATGTTACTAGCTTTCAAATTAAAATTTGAATTACTGACTCACAATGCATTCATTGTACCATCTACATTAAAAAACATGATATTTGGTTCCATATCTCCTCTATTTGATTATATATAATTCCTAAATGCAAAGACTGTAACTACTTACCAATCTATTTTCATTGTCCAACTTTATTTAATAAAAATAATTTCAAAATCTTACACACACACACATACACACACACACACAAACACACATGATCAAAGGAGACCAGTACACCAAAGGAGAGAAGGATCAAGCTTTTAACATCTTTGGTTTGATTGTTTTTTAAGGGAATATCAGTGAGCTGGTTTGGGTCCAGTTTCTGTCCAGTTGTGACAGAAGGCAACAGACTGCATAAAGAGGAAAGGAAATAGGCCAGTGGGAAAACCAGATGTATGCAAATCAGCAGGGCCAATATGATCTAAATCATGACTTGTATGAATGTGTGGAAACTAAAAGGGACTGAGAAATGAGTCTCCAGTACTTTTTTTCTTTGCAAAAAAAAGGAAAAAAACAGGATGGCTTTGGAAATTATAGACCTGTCAACATCAGTATCTGTTTTCATGGCTTTCACACCTTGAAGAATAACCTAGATATCAACATAGAGTCACAGGAAATAAACAGCGCTTCCTCAGTTGACCTCCTTCCTCAAAAGAGAGGGCAGGAAGCAAGAGACAGGCTACTTTTATGTCAAAATCACTATTGGTTGCTTCCCACAACTGGGAAGTCCAGCCCTTACTCTTCGATAGGATGGTTAAACAATCAATTTAAGAGTTTAAGAGTTTGTGTTTAACCCAAAACATAAACTTGTGTCTGTCTGGTATACATATTGTGTAGTGTTTCATTCAGATTGGTCTCGGAAACCAATCTATCAAGATATTCCTATTAGTGACTTTTGTGAACAAAGTGTGACGGAGCTCACAAAAGCTGTAGCCTTTCTTAAATTAAATGAGTTTTAATACTCTGGAAGACAGGAGCACCTAAATGTTCTTAATCAATTAAAATATGACAACACTAAAACCAGAATAAAATTTGCAGGGGCAAAAAGCCAACCACTGCGGTAAAATGGAGCAACTGAAACTAGGGAAATCAGATCTGGAAAATCATGGTTTGTTACTAACTGAATATGAGTTAGCAATATCTTCTGCTATATGGAAAAAGTCAACTTGATTATGAAACTAACTGTGTGTAAAATTCTTCCTTCATGTCATGCATTAGATAGGATACTAGAATGTATTGAGAGAACAAACTGGTGGCTGCCAAAGGGGAGAGGGGTGGTTCAATAGGTGAAATAGATGAAGAAGATTAAGAAGTCCACACTTCCAGTTATAAAATAAGTCATGAAGATGAAACATACAGCATAGGGAATACAGCCAGTAAGATCTTAATAACATTGTATGGTGACAGATGGTGACTACACTTAATTGTCAAATCACCATGTTGTACCCTTGAAACTAAAATAACATTTATATGTTAATTATACTTCAATTAAAAAACAAGAATGTGGGGGCATCTGCGTGGCTTCGTTGGTTAAATGTTCAACTCTTGATTTCGGCTCAGGTCATGAACTCAGTCGTGAGCTCGAGCCCTGTGTTGGTCTCTATGCTGCTCATGGCACCTGCTTGGGATTCTCTCTCCCTTCCTCTCCCTCTGCCCATCACCCACTTGCATGTGCTCTCCCTCTCTCTCAAAAAAAAAAATTAAAAATGAAACTTAAAAGTAAAAATAAAAAATAAAAATTTTAAAAATATTAGTATCAATTTTAAATGATACGAGCGAATGAGAAAGATTTAGAGAAACATGTCAAAAATTTACTGAAACCATTTAAAAAGTCTTATAAAGGAGTGTTTTTGAAAGTTCGGTATTCAGTTGATTACTTTTCCAAGTTCATTGGTGTCTCTAGTTCTTCCTGTTTTGTTTGTTGGTACTGTTTACATATCATTCTGGAAAACCAGTCCTACTCTGATGTAAATGAATGTTTGGCTGCTGTTATCAAGTCCTAAAAAGTATTACAAAAAGAAACTAGATTTCACTGTAGCAAGGAAGATTCTGGATGGAGACAAAATGTGGCCCATCAAAATGATGAAACTATGGATAGCCAAAGGTGATGGTAGATTTCCTACAGAAGGTAGTAAAAGATCTGGCCTATTTGCTCCCTGTGAGAAGCTGAGATCCTTTCCTGCTCCGCTGATCTACTGTTGACCTTAAAAGACTTTTGTATTTGCAGGCAGCTTTCCTGTCAGCATTCACTCTCCACTCCTCCTGCTCTGGGCTGGTACGTTGTCTACTTCTTTTTCTAATTTTTCCACTCCCAAGTTTTATCTTATTTATGCTACTTCCTGATCCTTTTGAAATTTCTTTGTTTCAGAAAAGCAAATCCTTCCTTAACACTTATTTCTAAATTATCTTCCTCCCAGAGAGTAAATACTTCCACAGTACCCTTTCCATCAGCCTTCTTTTTAGAATCATCTTGACATTTCCTCTTAGACAGTTCCATCATTAGCATGTTCCCCCAATTTTCTTTGGTTGTACCACATTTCTTTGGGTGATATTATTAGGGGAAATTGAAGTAATAGTAGTTCTAGTACCATGGAGAAACATCATGTTTATTAACTGGAAGAAGGAAGAAAAGGGAAAGAGGATTGGTGGATTCTAGGGGAAATAATTCACCTCCAAGAAAGAGCCAATGTTCTAAAATGAACGGAGAGAAGGACACCAGAACAAAAGGGTCACCACACTTGTGAACATCATATTTTTCTTCCTCCACAGGCAGTGGATAGAAGACAAAACCAACCTATGAACCCAGTCTTTTAGAAACAGGCTAGCACAGGGTCAGGCCAACTTTTCAAAATCACCTAAAAACAATGCTATTTTTAAAGACATATATTATCTGACTATTAAACACTCTTCAAATGTCATTGAAAATTTTATATCTGTATTTCTTTTGATACTGCGGAAATTCCACAATAAAGGATCTCAGAGAGCTTTGTAAGCAGGCCAGTCTTCACAAAGTCCCTCTGATGGGGAAACTTCAGAAACTTTAGAGCTGAAAAAAGTCTAGGAGATCATTTGGGGAAACTGAGGGCCATCCAAGGCCCATCCATCAAGATCAGCTCAGTGTGCTTTCCATGATGCTTCCCTACCACCATCTCCATTACACTGATGTTAAAATGAAAGAGAGAAAAAAAAACCCAACACTGATGCCAGCCTCACATATGGGGTACTACCATTGCTAAATACCTACCATGTCTTGGCCACTGGTGCTGGGTGAAATGTATGAAGGCCAGAACTGAGCAGGCCCTGTCTAACGATTGCCTCATCCTGTTATTCAGAGCAGTGACCAACGCATCGTCTTTGCCTCAAAATTTCACATTAGTATGTGTGTGTGTATGTGTGTGTGCACGCATGTGTTTGTGTTTACTAGACTGTGTAACCTAAAAACAGATTGACAGACTTTCTTATTCTTCATTCCGGGAGAAAAATTACAGGCAGTTCTTTCCTTCCACATTTTACAGGACTGTTGAATTGTGATACGGTGTTACAACCCTCTCATAGCCTTAAGTTTCAGACAGAAACGAAGTGGGAAGCCCTGCTGTGTCAGAAGATACGTGCTCTTTTGCCAGTTCTGTTGCTAACTCTGTGATCCTCACAAAGTCTGGCATCACCCCTTGTCCATGGTTTTCTAATCTGAAAATTCAGGTGGTTGAAGGGACCTTTAAGATTTCCTTCCCTTCTAAGAGTTTGTGATTCTGAGTGGAGGCAGCTCTTGACAAATCCTTCTTGCCTTTAACACCAACTCCCTCCTGAGCATTTGGGAAGAACAGAGTTCATTCTGCACAGAAAACCAGGTAGAGACTGGGGCTCGAAAAAGAGCTAGTTCTCAATGTTCAAGTCTCAGTGTATTAGTTTTGTGCTCTTATCATCTAAGACCTCATGAGTAATCTCAGAAGCATGCAAACTTGGAAATTTGCTGCACAGAAATCCTTGGATGCACACTGTTGCCTTTATCAATTTCTGATATTTTCGAAAATGCAGAGATACATTTTGATGACCAATTGATGAGAGTGCTTAGGGTGAGCCAACAGGGTGGTTGAGAATGATTTCCCTCCATCAGACCTCTCCATTTCCCTTCTGTTCGCCATGTGTTCCCTGCAGGAGATTTTGCTCAAAGAAGCACGTGAGGGCTCCTGTCCTTGAAGTAGCTACAGAAGATTCTCTGCGGCAGAGAAGCTAGCACTTTACAAACAATGATTCATGTCTACCTACCAGGCTTTTTTTTTTTTTTTCCTTGCCTGAACCATTTTATTCCATAGACAGAAAATTCAGGACAAGTGAACAGCCACTTCAAACTGCAGAATATTTACTCCAATATCAAGACTTCTGGTTCAAGTGAATCCAGCTCTTTAGCTGCCCTAGTACTTTTCTCTAAAGAATCCTCTATACCAACTCTTTCTCCTTCCACTTGAGTATCCAGCTCCAGGAGCTCTGATCAGCAAATTAATTGGTCTTCCTCTTTATGGAACACCTATAAAAGCATATTTATTTGCTCAGAGCTCCCTTATTTTGATAAATGTAGTAAACATGCCATTCTTCCTCTTAGAAAGTGCTATGCTCTAGCCACTGATGACAGTAGCTCTTTAGTCTTGGAAGTTGATCTACTTGCTAATCCTTCTCTACCTTGTCCCTTTGAAAACTGAGCAAATTACACCACTGAGTGTTGGGAGAATAATAACAAATCACTTAGTATATAAGGAACTTATTTAAAGAGTATATATGCAGAAATAAATGTTCCAATCACTATTATTTCAAAATACTTCTGGGTAAACGTATCTAATGTGCAGAAAAACTCATATGTTTATTCATATTCACTTAAAGTTAATAGAAAATTTGTTTCCTTGCTATGTTGAAAAGGAATGACCTATTTTATTCTTTGCAACTCACCCACTAGTTTTGTATTTGTAATTTATAATTAATATATATCTGACGAGTTCGCTGTTCACAATTAATCATCCAGATGCAGAGCTTTTTGCCTTGGCCGGCCTTAACATCCCTCTCTGGAAAAGGAGAGCCACTTACTGATCCCCCACTGCCCCCTACAGTATAATACTTCTACTGAGATAAACTCGCTAGAACTTCAAAATGCAGGCACAAATCAACAGCTACCAGAACCACTTAGAAAGCTTCATTTCAAGATTGAGAAATAAGCCAGAAGAGAATACTAAACAGGATGTCTTTCATAATTCTGTTGAAAGTATGGAGTCCCCATTACAAGCCATTCCGCATTAACATATGTGCCAAGAGCCTGAACCACGATCAAGCGCTTTGACTCAGAAATTCCACTTGTGGAATTCAGTCCTAAGGAAGTAATCCTCCTATGGAAAAACTTCTATGCCATGTGTTGCTCTTCACAGTGTTATTTATAATAGTGAAACATTATCTAGAGACAATCCAGATAGGAGGGCGGTTAAATAATCCATAGAACATACGGTAGCTGTTAAAAAAAAATCCATGTTTACAGACTATATAGTAACATGGGAAACTGCCTCACTGTTCCTAAGCAGACAACAAACAAAAAAGGGTACAAGTTGTTGCCTGAATGGAAAAACACGAGGTGGAAGAACACCAATATTTTAGCGTTTTCTTACGTGAGTTAACTATACAGGACTTCCCTTCTTCCGTTCTTCCTTCTCTTTTTCTATATTTTCCAGAGGGTGTACTAGTTTATGATGGAAAAAAGTAATGAACTTAAAATAAAACTCTGTAAGGATTCATAAAAGAAATGGTTATACCCAGGAAATTAAGTACTGCAAACCCTAATGAAGTCTAGTTTATGTAACTGAGTGAGTACCAGGTGCTGCAAGTTATAATTACTACGGAGACAGATCACAGTGTAAACACCTCAATTTGTAACAGAGACAAAATCTCACACTTGATTCCTCAGTTCTTTGTAAAGAGCCAAGCAAGGAATAAATGTTATGAATGTCTAGAAAGGAACTACTATTTGAAGAAGGTCTTACAGGGTAAATTTTACTAGTAATAATCATTTGTCAAAAGGTCTTAAAGGGTAAATACGAGTCACATGGCTGTCTGGCCTACCTGCTTCAGAGTTGAACTCCTAACGTTAGTTTATTAGTCAAACTAAATGAACTGAAACCAAGCTAATATTGGAAGACCAGGTAAAAGTTGCCTAAAATAGATTTTGGTAGATTTTATTGGCGATAATTCAGGCAAACAGTATTTTGAAAAGTTAGTTCTGCTCACAGTTTGTTTTGTGTTTTTTTTTTTTTGTTGTTGTTACAGCTAATGGTATTGTCCAAGTTGCTTTTCTCTCTGTGATTTGAATTCAAACACAGAACCAAGAACAATGTGGAAATGATAATGACTAATAATAAATCACAGACATTTTAGAACTGAAAGGAACCCCTTATTTTACAGATGAGAAAGAAAATGAAATACTTGTCCGAGGCCCCAGATAGATGGTGTGGGAGCCGAGCCAGAAGCCAGGTCTCCCGAGGCCAGCTCAGTGTGACACTGTGAGTTCAGAGACAGGGACGCCATCACTTATGGTGGAGTTTGGGCACCCCGCCAGCATACTCTCTCGCCTGGGATCTGGCAGACTACCTTTCTTTGGCTTCCCATTTAGGGAGCCTAAATGGTTCCCATTTAGCACTAACAGCTCATTAATACAAAGGGAAGAAAAGAACCTACTTTTTTAGGGTCGACTGTGTGTCAAGTACTTTGCACACATTATGCAACTGCATTTTGCTGCCAATGTAAAAAGTAAATTGATGATTTCCTTTTAGCACTTGAAGAAACCAAGGCCCCAAGCTTTTCAGCTGATCAAGATTTGGCCCCTGTTGCTGTTTGCTTCTCTTTGATAATTAACTTCTCCTCTTGTTGGGCAGCTGAGACAGGAAACAGTGTATTAGAGCGCTCCAGAAGGAATCAATAGGATAGGTGATAGATAGATAAATAGTTACTAAGGAATCGATTCATGTGATTGTGGAGGCTGGTGGGTCTGATATCTGCAGTTGGCAAGCTAAAGACTAAGGAAAGCCAGTGGTACCAGTCCTAGTCTGAAAGGCAGGCTCATGACCCAAGAAAAGCCAGTGTTTCAGTCTGAAGCCAGTCAGGCAGAAAGAAGTTCTCTCTTCCGCATGGGAGGATCAGCCTTTTTGTTCTATTCAGGCCTTCTCCTGACTGAATGAGGCCCATCCACACAGGGGAGGGTTATATGTCTCAGTCTACCAATTCAAATGGTAATGTCATCCAGAAGACCCTCATAGATGTATCCAGAATAACGTTTGACCAAACGTCTGGGCACCATGTGGCCCAGTCAAGTTGACACATAAAATTAACTACCACACATCGTGTTCTTCAGTATGGTCCACGCTGGGATTGGGGGGAGGTGATCAAGACACCCAGATTATAAATTCATGGAGGCACTTACTCCTAGGTTCACACAAGCACCCTGAGTGCTTCACTTGCCCCACTCAGCCTAGTAGTGACTCCATGTCCCACTCAAAAGGGCAGATTCAATCACCTCTCTTGGCTTCAAGTGTTTTATATTTAGGGAACAGCTTTCTATAATCCTGTAAATACCATTCTAGAAAAGTCTTGGCTATGTAGAGTTTCTCAAGGAATTGATGGCAACAAATATCTGAAATACCAAGTATGGACACAGATGAAGGGTGATTATTTCTATTCTCACCATGGCGATGGAATGGTAATCTACTTATATTTTCCACTGAAAATGTTTCCTTATAATTTAAATAGAATTTATTGAGTGGGCCCTTATTTATTTTTATCAAAAGGCAAAAACCTTCCTATAAAATCACAGATGCAAAACTTTTCTGCATTATAGAAGAATGTACAGCTATTAAAGATCAAGTTTGAATTATTTTACTTCTGGCCAAAGGCCATCCACTGCAAATTATCACAGTTATTCCTCATATTTAATTATTTACAGTTTCAGCAATGCATGGTTTTTTAGTCATTAGGAGGACTGAGTGAATTTAATGAAACAATATAAATGAAAGCATGTTTTAAACTATTAAGTACAATATAGAAAGGTGTCACTGCCATTAGCGGAATGATAGAAATCTCTTGCCTTAATTCAAGAAAGCTGTACTAATTTGCACTGTCTCCCTCAGTTTTTGAGTAAATGTTCCCTCAAACCCCAGACAACACAGGACATGCAATGATAACTCTCCAAGTTCAAGCCTGCAGATATCCAAGAAATCAGATACATTTAATGATCAAACTTTGGGAACCAGAGACATTTAGCCAGTCTGGAGTCAAGTGGATTTTGTATTTGTTCCATTTAGCTTCTGAACTAGATTTTGACTTAGTTGATTTGATATTTGCCTCATAAGGTAGGACTCTCTAAATGAAGCTGCTTCTTTAAAAATTGATTTGGATGGGCAGATCGGCCTACTCTTGTATAACACAGAGGTTGAAATAACATAGACACACCTACTTTGGCATCTGACTGCCAGGGTTCAAGCCCTAATCCTAACCAAGATAAAAATAGAATCTTCACTTCACAGAATTGATCCAAGAATTAAGTGGGATAATCCCTATAATTACTTAGAAGAGCTTCTGGCACGAGGTAAATATCCAATAAATGTCAATTCTTATTATTAAGTTAAATCACATGAAATTCAACCATTTTGACCTACTAAAGATGACAGTTTCAAGTGAGTCAACAAAATTTACAAAAACCATGCTGTTTGTGTTCTCTGACAGTGTCAGCTCTTATTGGTCAGGGTCCTTATCTAGCCCATGCTTCCCAACACATGGTGTGCACGCAATAAAATGCCTAAAGAATAAAGATGCAGATTCAGGAAAAATCTCTGTTTTGAAAGAGTTCAAGATGCCATTTCATCAAGGATTCTGGACTCAGATGATCTGAGTTTAAATCCTGACTCCACTACCCACTAGACGTGTGAACTTAGGCAACTTGCATAACCTTTTTGTGACCCAGTTGCCATTTTTGTACAACAGGAATATTAGTAATGCTATCTCATAGGGTTGTTGAGTTAAACTAGATAGTGATGAAAAGTGATTATTAGCACAGTGGCTGGCACACAGAATACCTTAATAAGTGCTAGCTGTTTTCTGTTTTTCTTCCCCTCCCTTTTCTTCTCCTTCTTCTTTAGTTTATCATCCAAGTTTTATAAACCAAAAGATGATTTCACAATTCTAGAAGTAGATCTCCAATTCTAGCAGTGAACTATTTTCTCATCAGACTATAAAGAGTAAAGTACCAGTAAATTCCATCTGTGATAATTTTATACATTTGCTAAGTATTTAGGAATTGAGGTTGAAGAAATGCAAAACTGCTTATATGAAGGAGCTGGAGAAATTGGGGATGTTTGGGGACACGGGCTGCAGGAAATTAATGTTGGTGTCTAGTTGGGATCAAGAGTCTTAGGTCATGCTGTTTTAGGTGCCAAGTGACAAAGTTCAGTGTCAAATTGAGGAACAGGGTAGACTCCCCATTTCTGCACAAAACACCAAGTTGCTCTGAGATGGTAAGGCCTATGGAGAATACAGTCCTCTATGGCCTGTTGAGTCTTTATAGCTTAGGGAGCGTGGAGAGGCTGCATCTAGACCTGACAGGTCTCACCAGGACCACATTGTAGCAGCAAAGGTCAGGACATCTCCCTCCAGGATGGCCTGTGTGTAGTCCTTCTAAGAATTCACAGAAGCAGTTGGTCTTTGCTAGGAAAGAAGCAGGAGTAAATGAACCAGAGACCCTACATTAGCAAAGAGAGGACAAGTCAACAAACTTCAGGGTATAAATGCAAGGCCCAATGTGAGTCCACAGACTGGTGGAGTCTTGGGAGGTTCAAGTCACAGCGGGAAAGGCAGGTTGTGGCCAGTTATGAAGAAAACTTTCTATGATCAACACAATTAAAATGATTCCATAACATCTGCCTTAGTAAGTTCCCTGCCACTGAGCATGTTCAACTAGAAGTTAAGAGACCACAACTCCTGGATGCTTCAGAAAAAGGTTGGGCTTGATGGGGTGAATGAGCTCTGGGATATCTTCCAACTCTGCTATTCTGTTGATACCTAAAGATACAGCCAGAGAAGGCAAAGAAATCTCTGCATGAATATGGAGAGATAACTCAAAGCTTGACTCCTGCCTGAGATTGAGTAATTGTTTAAAAGGAAGAAACAGTAGAATCAGGGTATAATGAAGTCATTCACATTAGTAGTTATTTAGGATGAGTTCTCAAATTTATGATGAGTCTTGATGCTTTCAGTAACATGGAGTTTGAGATAGTTTATTTTCTAACTTACTGCATATATTAATGGCCTATTGAAATGAGTTATGTAAGATCACAGTACCCCGCAACTCGGTCTCTGTTAGACACAGCCTTAAAAAATGCTGAGATGGAAAATTCCACAGAGAAGTAACTTTTACATTGCCACCTGCTGGCTACAGCTGTAAGTGACAGCAGTATAAATACAATTCCAAAGTCTTACCAAGTTCCAACTGGAAACCAGAATCTTGATTGAATTAACAAATGACATGAGTGAACTGTCTTCACTAGAAGTACTCAAAAGGCAAATATCAGAGGAATTTTACAAGTTTATTGGGGATGCATCTGGGTATTGCCTTCAATAGGAGATAAATCTACGTAGAGTTGACTTCAGATGTGAATCCCACTGCCTCCCCTTGCCCCCCACCCCTGGTGGTGCATCCATGACTAATACTGAAATAGCCCTTGCAAACCAGGCATCCTAACAAGCTCTATGGTGTTGGTTTATTCGGGCATATATTCAGCTCCCACAGACTGTTTCCTCAAGAGTATTTCCAGACACTTAATTCTGGAGAATTAAGTCTCTGTCACCTAGTGGTATAGTGACATTTGTTGTATTCTTTTCCAAAACAACAACAATAGCCACCACAGCCACCACCACCACAACAATAATAATAGCAAGTAGAAAGTAGAATGCATTAGGCCATACTGTCTCAGGTATATAAAAGCCATGAAGTTAAGCAGAATTGTTCCAAGTGTGCATATATTAGTTTTACAGGCTTCAGGCTATGCCCTGAAACCCTTTGTAGATTAATTCACTTCTCTCTCAAAAGAGTTATGCTCCCTCCTCAGTATTTTCACAGCACTTTGTTCACTCCGCAATTATAATACATTTAATATTGCATTGTTGTTGTTTTGTTCATATCTGTTGACACACTAGACTGAGGGCAAGCTTGATCTCCTTGAGGGCAAGCTTCATATACAGCTTACATATCTGTTTTTAGCATTCAGCACAAGCTTTGGCATTTTGTAGGCCCCCAACTATCTATTGAGTTGAGGTCAAAACAAGGAAGGAAGAGAGCTAGGTAGAGAAGAAAAACTCTAAATCTCCAAAATCAATCTTTCTTTCTGCAACTCATAACTTTGCTCTAGACTCAACTTTTCAAATTCATACCAGACTCTGCGATCTGAATGTTCAGCAGAAAACTCGTGTTTAGAAAGTTCCAAATGGACATCACTGTTTTTGTACCTCAGACTGTCCTGTGCTGACTCTTGTAATTAATTTCTCAGTTAAGACATAACCATCCAACCATCTGTCCAGCCAGCTCAGAGTCAACCTCATTACCAAAGCACCCACATGGCAGTTTATCCTGAGAGATATCTCTGGGATCTGCTTCTTCTTCTCTCTCTCTCTCTCCTGTCTGCCTTCCTTACACTCTTGTCACCTTGTAATGTCTTTTAAAACTTCCTAATTGTTTCCTTGTCCTCAGCCAGGCACCCCAGCATCTACCCTCCATCTGGCACCAAAGTTACCTTGCATGCAGACATGACGTTAGCATCTCTGTTATCATGCTCCCTGTTTTCTGTAATACGAGTCTACTATGCCATACAGAAATCATCATCTTCTCAAACTTTTTGGGACTAATAGTCCTACTCTAACTACACCAATGATTTTCAATCCATGTACCTTCCTAGGCGTCATTCAGTATACTCAGAATGTCCATCCCAGCCCCACCTGCCTGGGCCACGCTCTGCCTACAGAACATTTTTTGTGACCCCATTTAGATGTTACCTCTCCTGTGATATCTTCTTGAGAGTGTAAGTAATTGTACATTTACTTGATCAATGGCAAAACCCTCCGGGTTTATGCTCCTGTAGCAATTCTCTTAGGGCATGTAATGGGGGCCACCTAGCCCATATGAAGGCCGTGTGCAAATTAGGTAGAAGTGCCCCTCTGGACAGAGGCAGCTCTGTGGCATGCTATCAGATTTGACAGGTGAAGTGTCAAAGAGCCGGGTTTCAGTTTGGTCAGGTTGAACTTGCCACTTTGGTTAGGTTCGCTTAGGTAATGAAAAAACCTGCGCAACCACACATGTTAGCCCTGAGAGCTCACCACAATTATTATTGCCTTATTGATGCCATGGTCTTCACCACCAGCTGGTGAATTCCTAGAAGGGAGTTGGATCAATTAAAATTTGTATTCTCAGAACCTAGGATGAATGAGCATTGATAAATTGTTTTTTGAACTGTTATTTTTTGAATGAGAAGACTTTCCAGAAGTTATTACAAGAAGATCTCTAAAGTATACAAACGTGTACATAAGTATTCTTAGCTGTGTAGTCTCAAGTAAGTAATTTGACTTCCTTATACCCTAGTTTCCTCATTTATAAACTGGGAACAATACTCCTGCCTCCCTCAGGCTTTCTGTGAGGATCTGATGAGACAGTATCTACAAAGTGCACAGCAAGTATGTGCTATGCAAGTATTGAGTATTATCATCAACACACGGTAAGTAAAGGAGTATTCTGAGATGAACCTTTTTAAATTTCACAAAAAATAAGACAATTTTGGAGGAAGAATCTTTATGTCTTGATTTTTAAAAATGGAGACAGATATTGCAGTGTGAATACAGACATTACCGTTAATGTTAAATGATTAAAGATGTTTTACTTAAGAGATAGAAACATATTTTAGAATTTGGAAGGCATTTTATTTTCTTATTTTTATTTTTTAATGTTTATTTATTTTTGAGTGAGAGACAGATAGAGTACAAGCGAGGGAGGGGCAGAGAGAAAGGGAGACACAGAATCCACAGCAGGCTCCAGGCTCTGAGCTGTCAGCACAGAGCCTGATGCAGGGCTTGAACTCAGAAACCATGAGATCGTGACTTGAGCCAAAGTCAGAAGCTTAACCAACTGAGCCACCCAGGTGCCCCTGGAAAGCATTTTAGAGGTAATCTAAACTGCTTTTCTTATAGATAAAAGAATTAAGTGATCTTTCCGTGGATTCTACTGTTTCTCCCTCTGGTCCTTCCCAAATATCTAGCCTCATCTATACACACACACACACACACCCCCTGCATCCCAGCCCTAGGCCCCCATATTTTCCCTTGCATACATCCAGCCCCTGACCGGGCGCCATTACCTTTTCCCAGAATGCACTCTCCCAGATCCTGTGCTGCTGCTGTGACAGTCCTTCTCCCTACACTTGGTGCCTGTCTCAGCCCATTAAACAGCTTCAAGTCCTGGTTCAATTACTGTGTATTCTCTGGTGAAGCCTTCCCCTCCTTCCTCAGCCAGAGTTACTTGTTGCTTCCTCTGTGTTCCCATTCGATGTTCATGCCTCTACTTAGCACTTATCAGAGCATGGGCTCTGGATCCCAACTGCCTAGGTTTGAGTTCCAGCTCTGCCACTTGCTACCCATGTTTCGTTTGCTCCTCTCTGTCTCGGTTGCCTTATCTATCAACTGGGAATAATAATGGGATCTACATCATGTATTAATTCATTCAACGAATAGTTTATTGATTGCTTATTGTGTGTCAGGAGCTCTTCTAGGACCTGGGGTTGTTACATGGTGAACAGGACAAAGTCCTTGTTCTCATGAGCTTACATTGAATGGGAGGATTGAACAATTAAAATAAAATATAATCAAGCATAATCATGATTCTAGGGGCCATAAAAATATATAGTAGAGAAAGAGACTCAAGAGTCATGAGGGTGGTGGTTGACATTTTACAGAGGGGAGTCAGGCAAAGTCTGTTAGAGGAGATGACATTTGATTGGACACGGGGGAAGTGAGGGAGCAAGCCACATAGAAATCTAGCAGGAGTAAATTCTAAGCAGCAGAAACTTCATGTGCAAAGCCTTCCTGGGGCAGGAAGGCTAACAGGGTTACTGCCGAGTTAATGAAGAAGATAGTGGAGGAAATGAGATGCTCTTTATATCTAGCACCAAGACTTTTGTATTTTTATCTCCTAAATGTTTCCCCAATCCATTTTTCCTTTCTTTTCATCCCTGAGCTTGTATTTCAAATTATCCCTGATTTCTCTCCTTGCAGTCAATTCCCCTCAAACCTATCTTCTATCCCACCAACACAATATCTAAATATGTAGCTCTGACCCTACAGTCCACCGTGCTTTATACTTTTTCATGGACTAACTCAACATCATCTGTAAACACAAGATGCATTAACATGCTGGACAAAGTCCTCTAGGACCAACTCTCCACTTCCTGCTTGCACATACACTCCAGCCACACCAAAGTCCTGGTTCCCAGATAATGTCTTTCTGGTCTCTATACTTGCCTTAAGCTGTTTCCTTTCCCTAAAAACCTTCCCCTCTCCCACATTTTTGCTTGGCTAGCTTAATAGTCAGGCTCAGCTCTAGAGTTACTGCTCTGTGCTCTCATTATAACCTGAGAATGCCCTAGTCCTGCACGACTACCACTTCACAGCAATTATCAGGATGATGTATTTGTCTATATCTGCCTCTCCAGTGAGCTTCTAATTTTCTCAAGGGCAGAAAATTAGTTCTCGCTCATGTGTTGCCTCCCTGGGGCACGATCTGGGTTCTGGCCAAGAGCAGCTAAGCAAGAACTGTATTCATCTCCTTTCTCATATTGCCAGCTAAGTCATCCTGAATCTGTCCACTGTTTCAGGCCCACACAGTACATAGCTTCTCTGTGGGATCGTGTTCAGGTGAATGGGTTTCAAATGATCCCTGACAATTTTCAAGGTTCTTTAATCACATTCATCTATAAAATTCAAAAAGAAGACAAAATCCACATGTCTGAAAGAAACAGAGAACAGAAATTGTCCTATGATTTTAGAATTTTAACTGCTAAGTTTGTTTGTTTGTTGTTTTGGAGAAACAGAGAGAGAGCGTGCACATGAGCAGGGGAGGGGCAGAGAGACTCTTAAGCAGGCTCCACACTTAGCATGGGGCTCAGGCTCAGGACCGTAAGATCATGACCTGAGCCAAAATCAAGAGTCAGATGCTTGACTGATCTGCCTCTTAACTAGTAGAGATGCCTCTTAACTAGTAGATTTTTAAAGAAAATCAGATACTTGAAGAATCAGGCTTATGTTAAGTAACTCAACGTCCAGTGTCCACTTCTCATCATTTAAACAGGAGCATCACCTTCCAAGTGTAATTTCTATACCTTTATTGTACCTTTCTTATACTTACTTAAAAAGGTATGGGAGTTGGGAATAGATGCTAAATCAATTCTTATGCAAATTAGCATACCATTTTCCTTATTTAAACTTCCTTTGACATTGAGTTCAAAGTTCTAGTTTCCATTAGAAAATTAAATTGATTTTTAAAAAAGTTCTATGCACTCACAAAATGTGTTTTTTTAAAAACAGTTCCATACCCTAACTGCCAAAAAAAAAAAAAAGGAAAAAATGGAAAAAATTAACTTGGAGCAGACTCTAACCATCACAAAATTTTCCGAAAGTTTAGTAAGAAAGAAGAGCTAAATGATGATTGTAGAAAAGCCACTGTCTACTCAACACATAACCCAAAGATTTACTTACTATGTCTCAGGGACAAACCTGCAAAATGTTGAGTCCATTCTTTTCACAGTAGAGAATAGAGAACTATCCCTGAACTGTTTCTACCTTCTCTTCTTCTCCAGAACCATCTCCATTATTTGACCTTGACATCCCCTTCAGTGACAGGTCATCCCCATGACCTCTCAGATGTGTACGAGACCATTCATTGAACACCTACGACTTGTCTTCCCTTTTAAGACCCCCATGCACTTAACATCCTGAGCTCTCCACTTAGAAGATATTTTCCTACCCTGCCGATCTGATGGATGCTTCCTCATCCTTCAGAAATTAATTCAGACACACCTACTCAGTGAGCTCAGTGAAGAGCTCGGGGAAAAGCATGGCATTCTTTGTGCCATCAACCAATCCTATACCTTCTAACCTCATTTGGCTGAGTTTAATGAATGTTTGTTTTGTAGGCTGTGAGCTCCCTGAGGGCAGGGACCATGTTTATTCCTCTTTGTGTGCTCTATGTCTATTGTCTATGCTTGTGTTTTTTAATAATGTTTATTTATTATTTTTGAGAGAGAAAGAGAGACAGAGTGCAAGCCAGGGAGGTACAAGCCGGAGAGAGAGAGGGAGACACAGGATCAGAAGCAGGTTCCAGACTCTGAGCCATCAGCACAGAGCCCAATGTGGGGCTCGAACCCACAAACCATGTGATCACGACCTGAGCCAAAGTCAGACGCTTAACTGACTGAGCCACCCAGGCGCCCCTGTTGTCTATGTTTGTTGACTGACGGAGTGCTTGAGGCAGAGAAACACTGCAGCGAACCACTCCCTGTCCACTAAGGGTTCACAGTGATGTAACCAAGTTACTCCCAGGCTGGCAAATGGGGCAAGTTGGCCAACTTTTTGCAGCAAAAGAATCCCTACCTGACAGTGCCTCCTCCAAAGATCCAGCTACAGGCTGAAGAACATTTTCACTAAACTCTTTATCCCCAAACTTTTCCTCTCACAACACATCAGGGACATTTAAGTTAAATGAGTTTAATCCAAAACAAAATGCTTTATTGAATGTCATTCCTTTCCTCTTCACCACAACAATTTAAAAGATTTTTATTTGTGCCAGCATTTTAAAGTCAGGCATAAACACAGAGGATAGTGGCGAAGGGTCTGTTTATGAGCCTTTATACCACCGTGTAAGGAAGACGTAGAGGAGTTTACATTTGTGCCATGTAAATCGCTGTAGAACCAGATGGGGCTTACAAGGTACCTTATAACTCATCTCCTCTAAGCAATAAAGCTTTTTTTTTTTTTTCTGGCAAAAGTTTGAGAAACTTACTGCTGTTTTCTATCAGCAGATACAACAGATGGCTGGCACATGCCTGCTTTGCTAAATGAAATGGGCTCTCTGCAGAGTTACTCTTTGATCCAATGGCATGTCCACACCACCACAATGCAAAATACCACAGCCTAGCAGAATCTAAACATTAAAAGTTTAAAGCTGCGTTTTTGATAGGAGTACCTTCTTCAAAAACTCATGCCCACAGTATGTAAACATATTCACATTCCCACTTTGAAACCAGGGACCAGGGTTCAAAAAACGAGGCATTTCCTCCATTTGGTGACATAAAACCACTGCAAAGGTATGATGGCAAACCCCAGGAGCACGAAAGTATGCAAGCACTTGGGCTGTAACTACCAAAACAATCATAACTCCATTAGGAAAAAATGTGGACAGTACACATTAAGAGATTTAAATAATAATAGTAAGTGTTACCATAACTTACAGAATTGGAAGGAGGCGGGTAAGGACATTTGGCAGTTCCTTTGAAGAGGGAGAGGTAGTGCCTGAATTAAAACCCACTCTCTGCTGAATTTCTCTCAATTTTGTCAAGGGGAGAAAAGAAGGAAAAAAAATCCCAATTTTCATACAGGTTTCCTCAAAGAGTCTGGTGGGAAGTCTGAGAGAGCAAATTCGGCCGGTTTAATGGGGCCCATGGGACATCCTACCAAGCACGATAGTGCGACGACAAGCTATCCGGAGCTATAGGGACATTTTAATGACAGGATTGGATTATCTAGTTCATATTACAGAAGCACATCAGCGGAATGATTCCACTTTTTTAAAAAATTAGCAAAAATCTGAGTCAGTTTCCAGGCAAATGATTTCTTTTTATTTAATAAAAGAAATTTTATTTTATTTAATAGAAGAAATTTCATTTTCTTTATTTCATTTTCTTTATTTCATTTTCTTTATTTTATTTTCTTTTTTCAACAGTACCTTCCTCATTTTAAAGCTGATTTGGGTGCTACTGACTGGAGTCACTCACAGAGACGCTACTACCCAGGCAAAGTCCTTACCTTTATGCATACTTGATCTTGGATTATTATTGTTATTATGTCGGGCAGTTTGGAATGATTCAAAACGGTTTTGAATTGGTAGGGATTCTAGGAAGGCTTATGTTCCTTACATAATTGGAAAACATTGTTCTCGATACAGTGTATCTTCGGCCTATGTAGTATTTTCTGTTTTGTGCAGCGATACATGAAACAAAGGAGCGCGTTTTTTGCAGTTTAACCCAATAGTCAGTGCAGGTGCATTTCTGCAGTTTAACCCAACAGTCAGTGCTTCCACAAGATACATGGGACCACCCACTTCCCTGCGGAGCAGACAAAATTCCCTCCCTTCCTTTCCTGTTATCCACAAGGACACTTTTAAGTTTTGTTTTTAAACATCTTGAAACTGACGAAAATGAAGCTCAATCCCTGGCTTCTAGTGGTTATAAGAATTGTGACCACTACACATAATTACAGCTGACTTTAAGATCTGGACCTATTGGTGCAGATGCTTAGAGCTTGCTTGGTAATCCACGTGGTGGTTGGAAGTTAATACTGGCTGGTTATCTTTACCCAGAGAATTTCTATTCCACACACACCAGTTTCACCCCAACCCTTGCCAGCCGTCTCAGCAATCCAGGTATTTGGTCACAAGGAGGTTGGAAAACTTGTACAGATGACTCAGCATGAATCCATCACCACTGTGGGAAAAGCCAACATAAAAAGAGATGGCCTATTATCTGGGTACTAGATTCATAGTACCTTGGCATCTACGTGCAGGTGACAGAATACATTACAGTTGTTAAGTTCAAGTCTATATGATCTTTATAAAGATCTATTTCTATGATCTATACAAACAAAAAATTTTGGCCTTGAACCAAATTGGTTCATATGGAAATCAGCAGTGGTGTCCTAATATTAGAATTCAGATTTGTCTGACAAAGTTTCTCATTAAAGTTTTATTTGAAAGCCATTCGTTTCAGAAAGGGTTATTTTCCAAATAAAATGTTTAATTAGTGCATCGTTTAGAAAACCAAAATGGTCACTCATGGCCCCTACCTGTCCCAAATGTGGAGAAAAATTAGAATAAGGAATGCCTCATTGAAAAATATCAACTATTAAAAGTTATATATAGCAATAAAGAGTATTTTCCCTTAATTACTGAAAAAATGCTTTAAGCCTCAACCTCTTTAATAGAAATTCTTCTCTGATCTAAGGGCCTTGAGAAAGGCATGTCAGAAAATGAGTGTTTTAAATGGGAGATACAGTAGAGACAGAGTTTTCAATGGAAAATGAGGATTTCAGTGAGAGAAAGAGGTCAGGCCATCTGATGTCAGATAGGAAAGCCTTCCTAGGCAGAGTTTTAGGGATCTTAAAATAAACTGGTGAGAGTCAGAGAAGCATTAGTGAATTCTTTGGGTTCCATATCTATGATCAGCTAAGAAAACCACTTGTTGTACCATTTTGTTGAGTGATGTGTAGTGTAAAAATGATACTGTATTGGGGCACCTGGGTGGCTCAGTTGGTTAAGCATCTGACTTTGCCTCAGGTCATGATCTCAAGGTTCGTGAGTTTGAGCCCCACGTCTCTCTACTGTCAGTGCAAAGCCCCTTTTTAGATCCTCTGCCTCCCTCTCTCTCTACCCCTCCCTCGGTTGTGCTCTCTCTCTCTCTCTCTCTCTTTTTCTCAAAAATAAATAAAGAAAAAAATTTTTAATGATACTGGAGGGGCACCTGGGTGGCTCAATTGGTTGAGCGTCCAACTTTGGCTCAGGTCATGATCTCACAGTTCATGGGTTTGAGCCCCGCGTCGGGCTCTGTGCTGACAGCCCAGAGCCTGGAGCCTGCTTCAGATTCTGTGTGTCTCTCTCTCTGCCCCTCCCCTGCTCACACTCTGTCTGTCTCCCTCTCAAAATTAAATAAACATTTTTAAAAACTTTAAAAAAGGACACTGGATTATAAATATAAGTAAACTTATAATGTAGAACATCATACAAGCATAAACTTTATAAAGTATAGCTTTTGCACATATTGTATGTGAAATCGTTTTTGAAATTACAAATCAATACACATTCATTGTGGAAAAACAAAAATGTAAAATACGCAGATGTGGCTAATGTTAATACTCGGGAGAGTCAGAGGTTTATCAGATGGTTGTTCCTATGTCTGCCTACATATTTTATAATGGAACCAAACAGAATATACTGTTATAGACTGCTGACTTNTCTCTCTCTCTTTCAGAAATAAATAAAACATTAAAAATTTTTTTTAATTAAAAAAGAGCATAATGTGGGGCGCCTGGGTGGCTTAGTCGGTTGAGCGTCCGACTTTCGCTTAGGTCATGATCTCGCGGTTTGTGGGTTCGAGCCCCGCGTCGGGCTCTGTGCTGACAGCCAGCTCAGAGCCTGGAGCCTATTTCAGAGTCTGTGTCTCTCTCTCTCTCTGACCCTCCCCTGCTCACGCTGTCTCTTTCTCTCTCTCCTAGAAATAAATAAAAAAATATTAAAAAAAAAAAAGAGCATAATAAGGAACAGTCTTACACCTAAATGTTTATTAATATCCACAATTATTTCCTTAGGATGACTCTCTGGAAGGAAAATTTCCCAAAGGATCTGTAACAAGCCTTTTGCCCTCAGAAGCAAATTGCCCTGCAAAAAGGCTCACAGGGCCATCAGCCACATACAATCATACCCAATTCTCCATATACTTAGAACACTCTTAAAAACCTGACCAACTTGATGTGGGGAAATGAATCTCACTGTAATTTTTATTTCCATTTCTTTGAAGTAGAACATAAAAGTTATTTCAAATGGCCCCGAGAATACTTGGGGTTAATGGACTAATAATTCATTGGAAGTAGATAATACCTACTGCCTCTAGGTCTTCAGTCCTAAAGTTATTCTAACGTTCTCCATGTGCTGCCAAAACACTTAAATATTCAGCTTTAAATTTCAGTAATCAGCTGTGTGTTTTTACTTGTGTTGAAATCTTTAAATGCTTGGTATTATTGGATGAAATAACTAGATAATGGAGTGAGCTTTTCATTTTCCATGTAGATGTTTTGATGTGGTTTGGCTTTAGCCAGAGATGCCTTTCAAAATACTTAATTGGTATTGAAGTGATTATTTTTCTCATCTTCAAAATTTCCATGCATTTCAAAAATGATGCTGCTGGAGTCATATAACGTTATTGAGTAAGTAAAATAAGTAAAATTTAAATAACATTTTTAAATGTCCCACTGTTTGGGCATTGTGTAGATCGTATCCTCCTCACCTACCCTCCTGCTAAATAAGACAGACACCAGAATACCTACCCAGAGCAGAAAGCAGAAAGAGCAAGATAACTGAGCTTCTTGCTAACATTGTCCAGCGTAATGAGATAAGCCACAATGGTGATGAACATCTAAACGGGGGAAAAGATGCTAGAAGCCTTATTTCCATGCCAGTTCGACGTCTTCTCTAATCCTTTACAAGAGACATTCTGGAGATTGATCTGTGTTTCATTTCGTACTCAACTATGCCAGTGTTTGCAAACCTGCACTATGCCATAAACCAACAAGGGAGATAGCATGGCATTTAATTAAGCCTTTGCTTCAAATTCCATTCTTCAGAAGACAAACACATATGAAAAAAACAAATAAATAAGAAACGCTGATACCTTTTGCTTCTCTTACAGTTACCAAACGCTTTCAGCTAGCAAGAGGTGTCAGTTAAGCTACCTTCCGATGGTTCTTACAAATTCATGAAAGTATAGGTAAAGAAAGTGTCCTTTTAAAAACTACTGAATCAAGGAAGCTTAGGTGGCTAAGTCAGTTAAGTGTCCAACTTCAGCTGAAGTCACGATCTCACGGTTTGTGAGTTCGAGCCTCCCATCAAGCTCTCTGCTCTCAGCATAGAGCCTAATTTCAATACTCTGTTTCCCTCTGTCTCTGCCCCTCCCTCACTCTCTCTCAAAAATAAACAAACATTTAAGAAAAAAAAACTACTGAATTAATATTGATCCCATCTGACAAATGTTCAAACACAGATAGATTCAGGTGAAAATAAAAAGGAGATGATAAAGGTCATTCATTAATTTATTACTGATTTCACAATATCCCAACATTAATTGTCCATAAAATACCTATGAAGAGGGAATTCTATAGGAAGAAGAGGGGTAGTCTCTTTTAGGGCAATAGAAGCCTCAGTGAACTTATCTGCCAAATGGGGGTATGAGAATAGATGACCTTCCTGTTATGAACCCTGGTGAATCCAAAACATCTATTTTATTTACAATGATAGAAGTGTTGATGAGTCTAGATTTGGTTTATGTTAGGGGGAATAATGACAGAACAGACCTGAGGGAAAAATGACACTTAAAATGATCATGCCCAAAATAAAACAGATAATTAGAGAGACACAAAGTGGTTTCTCAATTCAAAATGAGTACTTTTAATTAAGTGTCTTCTGGATCACATTCTTCATGAAATAGGCCACTTAAGTGATTTTGGAATTAAGAAAGGACCTGAGAATGTGATCTTACTTATGAATACAATGACTTTAGCTTCTGCACAGCCAAGGAAACAACCCAGAAAANGTGGACATATTTTACTGACTAATGAATAAAAGGATTTATTACTTACTTATTACTTACTGTCCTCTACAGTAAATTCTCCAACTGCACAAAAGAAATTAAACCCACATAACATTTATTCTTCTTTTCTTTCCAAAATTAGAGCTCATTTATGTAATACTGGAACTGTAGGCAAGGTAGCATACAAAGGATGTAACGCGAAGGATGGTAATGTACTAAGAAATAAAAGGTATGCTTCTTCATAAAAATATACTGCAGTTTTCTTTTTCCATATGAAAGTATTTAAAATGGTACTTAAAAAAATCAATAGTCTACAGTATTTTACAAACATTCTTATATGACACTTTTTGAGGCTATGAACTTCAACCAGAAACATACAGCATTTGCATTGTTCCAACAATTTTTCCTAATGCACAATGTCAAAAATACTTAGCATTTAAAACTTGCTATAAAGTATAAATAATGTCAAACGTGATTAGTATATACTATGAGAAAAAGTCTTCTCGATAGTATGCTAAGTTTTAATGTCACTGATCACAGGGCTTAGTGATGTTGGTATTCGCCTCTAGCAGCCTGATGACACGGAATCCTATCAAAACAGCAAGCTTAGGCACACTGCTTACCTTTTTCTTTTGGAAATCTTTACTTTATGTGACATGCTTCAATAAACAAGGGTTAACTATTTGCTTTGGAGATCACATGAGAAATCACTCTTAAAAGTTGTAAAAAAAAAAGGGGGGGGGCACCAGGCTACACATGACACCGTATTATTTCTACCTGCTATTGGGCAGTGGAAATATTAAAGGATAATTTTCACCACCCCTTCTGGTATCAGAACTTACCTGCCCTGCAGCTTGCCAGGTAAAATTCATGGAATGGATATTGACAGGAATGGCTGGCATTCTCTGTTGTGCTTTTCTGAAATCGTGCGTAAAAGGGGCCATTTTCCCCTCTGAAACAATCAAGATATCTTCTTCAAATCCTGGTTTTAAAAACATAAACAAAACTATCAAACTAGGTGGACTTAAAAGAATCCAAACCAGAAAATGCATGCAAAAAGAGCATTAACGAATTGGCACGGGTCATGAATATCCGCTACGCACCTGTCCTAGTACCAACTGATTTTCCTCTGCATGGGGTAAGAACGGTACCTGCGGACACGGAGTTACCGGGTGCGAACAAACGCTGGGTCCAACCCCCAAACCTACGGTCGTAGAAACTAGCAACTGCACAATCAGAGCACTAGATCCGCTTAGGCTTCCTGAGAGAAGTTCATACACTTCCAGGTGGAAAAAAATAGCTTATTAAAAGCTGGAGGGGAACAACCTTCCTTGGAAATTAAGTTGTAGAAAGATCCTTAAGTGCACGCATCTCTCCTTGAACAGAAGCGCTGGAGAGGGTAAAGCCACAGGTGGGGGAAGGTAGCGGGCGGGGGCCTTCCTTACCTATGAGCACTCTCGCCTGGTGAGCGTCGATCCACAGGTACAGGCTCTCCTCCCGCGGCGGCGCGACCTCCGCCCGCAGGGCCAGCAAGCACGGGAGGACGCTCCAGAGCCGCAGCGCGGCGGCGGGGAAGGCGCTTCTCCGGGCCATGCTACCCCAGATCGCCCTGGCGGAGGCTCTCGCCGCCGAACCTCCTTCGGCCGCACCCTTCCAACTCGCAACCTGCGGCTGGGAAGTCCTCCCTCCGCCCGAGGCGTGCAGCCTCCTCCTTCCCGTGCGAGTGAGCCCGCGAGCGCCGGGGGAGGAAGGAGGGGAGAGCGGGCGCCCGCGGGGAGGCAAAGGGGGCGCGGGAGGGAGACGCGCCGGCGGAGACGCGAGACTGGCAAAGCAGGAGATGCCAGCACGCTAGGCGAGGCCAACAGCCCGAGGGTTAAATACAGCCCAGGAGGCAGAGCGGGAAGGGAGGGCGCGAGTGCGGCGCTAGCGAGGAGTGGCGCACAGGCCCAGCCGCTCGCCACTGGGGGGCGCTGGCGGACGCGGGACCCCCGGAGGCCGCGTCCACGCCGAGGGGCGCCAAGGGAACGCGTGGTGTAGGCGGTTGCGGAGAGGGGCGCTCAGACGCGGCCCTGGGACCGCGCTCGCCTCTGCATCCCGCCTGGCTAAGCAGGAAGGAAAGGGGGAGAACGGACAGCGCGTGGCTTGATTAAGCGCTGAGGATGGTGATGATGACGACGACGACTATGACAACGACGACTCCATCCCTATGCCAGTGCTAAGGGAAGGCACACATTCCTCCACTTCTCCCTTTCCGCCTCTGTCGTTCCTCTCTGAGCCGCTCTATTCTGATACAGTGTAAAACCCGATCCACCGTCCAGTGGTGCCCTCGATCCCAGGCGCTCGGCTTGGCTCCCGGCGCAGGGCTTTCATTCTGCACTTGATGGACATCAAGGAGAGTGTTTTCGCAGTTGGGGAGACTCTTCTCCTTGCTCACCCGGCGGCGCCGGGAGGAGTTCCCCTGAAGCCAGATGACACGCTCGCCTGACTCGGTGCAGATAGGACTACACAAAATCATGAATATCTTCATGTTTGCTGGGGTTTCCACAAACTTGGAGGCGCACGTGGTGGTACTGAAATCACACGCTATTGAGGGGAAGACCAGGCTCTGGCCTTGCCCGTGGGAAGACTAGGTGGCTGCCGGTGGGCTACAGCCTAACATACATACCCGAGCTCTGCAGAAGGGATTTAACCTGCTCCCTTGGCTGTGCAAAGAAAACGGAAGCAAACGGTTAAAAAAAAAATGCTTCGAAAGATTTCAGACTCAGAAAAGGGTTGTTTACTTCTCTTTGTTCTTAGGCACCCAGATGCTGTGACAAATGCCCAAGGATCGAGTGTCTAGGGCTGGGTGTGGTGTTTCACTCGGTCCTTTGTAGAGTAGTGGACACCTCAAGAGGGGAAAACAAACAGAACGGACTGAAGAGAAGCCGAACATGTGCACGCATTCAGTTAAATAAATGTTAGGTCGTGGCAAGTTACTAAAAAGAACAGAAGATGCATTTCCAATTATGAAATATTTTCAGCTTTACAACTGTTGATCTTTAAAATTAATTAGACAAGATGTCTAATTATGACTGTTTTGAACTTGCAGTGACTTAACTTTGTAAGTACTTACAACTCTTTTAACAAGGCACTATTATTATTCCCATTTTACTGATGGGGAAGTGCGGCTCCAAAAAGCCCCAGAAGTTGCCTGTGGTCACCCAGCTGGTAAGGGGGAGAGTCAGGGTTCAAACCGCAGACCCTCTGAGTTAAAAGGCCATTCTTTTAACCGCTATTCCTCATACTGCTAAATAAATTATAATTAAGTGTATACATCCCAAGCCTCACAGGCATTCTTCCTTTAGTATAAGAATATTTACCTCTTTTCAAACATTTTATTAGTTTTGATTTCAGTTCACATTCATTTCTATAATGTATTCATACATTAGGCAGCCTTTAAAGCCCTTTAACATTTTAATGCCAATCGTTTTCCAATTAAAGATAATTTCAAAGCACAGTAGACATTTTCTTTGACTCCAAATGAACTGTGGCCTTAACTGAAACTTTTCCTTTGCAGTGCTCAAACCTCTATGGCTCCTGGTGCAAGGACGCCCTCTACAGGTTGTTATAATCAAATGCTAAGTAGGAAATAACTCCTAAAAATGTACTTTTTGGTAGAAAAAAGAGGGGCTAAATTCCCTCCTCATTCAACTTCTGTCGAGTGAGGCCCTTCAGCAGTGGTTGACTTTGGTAAAATGTATTTTGCCGTAAAAAATTATTTTTCGTTCCAGAATGGTTGGTCTCTGTCACTTCTCCTTAGCAGTGGACGCGTACAAAAAGTTAGATTTTATAATAGTCAGAAAAACATGCTATTTTTTTTTAATTTTGGATTTGAACTCCTTGGATTTTAAAGGGAAGGAAAAAACATGGTATACCCCAGTCAGCTATTTCCAAGAGAGTATCTTTTTGGGGGAAGGAACACCTAAGTCCTAAATCAGGCTTGATTCTCCTTTCTTTTGTTAAGGAACAAAGTGGCTTTTTCATTTAAAATACAGTCATGTTTCAAATTTTTGTTCTAAAGAAATGTAACAACATTTCTTTGCATATGAAACAATTTCAAAATAATGTGCTAGGTAATATTATAAGTCAACTTGGTTTAGTTTGAAAATTCTACCATTTATTGGGGCACCTGGTGGGCTCAATGGGCTGAGGATGTGATTCTTCATCTCATGGTTGTAAGTTTGAGCCCCATGTTGTGTGTAGAGATCACTTAAAAATAAAATTTTTTAAAGAATTCCACCATTTATTTTCCAGACTATTATTTTTCCTTTCCTTGTGCAATTCATTCTCATCAGCCACATTTGTAGGCAGATGCATTTATTTGTTCATTAACTTATTCACTTATTGCACAAAGATTGATAAAATACTGATTTTGTGCAAGACACTGTCCCAAAAATTATAGGAAAAACAGAGACAGCAAAATAAATAAATAAATAAATAAATAAATAAATAAATAAAACTACATGAAAAATGAAACACAACCTCAGCCCTTGAAGAGCATTGGCATTATTAAAATAAATAAGACAAGCACCTAAGTAACCATAATGTAAGGCAAAATATGGTGGTTGTTGACAAAAGCACTGGGAATTAAAAAAAAAAATAATGTCTGGGATTTGGAATTTTTTCTAGTTTGTTCATTCAAAAAACATTGGTGAAGAGAAATGGGTGAGGGTTTGCCTAAATGAGCGGTGGGGATTAAGGAGGGCACTTGTGGTGATGAAATCAATGAATTCTACTCCCAAAAACAGTATTACACTCTTTATTAGCTAACTAGAATTTAAATGGAAATTTGGCAAGAAAAAAAAAAAAGCATCGGTAAGTGTCTGATGCGCAGGGGATAGAAAGGCAAGTAAAAACACAGCTCCTAGTCTCCACATCTTGGTCTAATTGGAGAGAGTGTAAAGAATGAACCATAAAGACTTTTCCTGGCTTCTTCAAGGAAAATTCAGAGATTCTGGCAATACTTTCTCTTTACAAGGGGTTATGTGTGAGTAGTGGGGTAAGTAGTTGTTGCCATTCAAACAGGGCTCCACTTCTTACAGTTACAATACTCTTCTATCGAGCCCGCTGATCTTGACTTGCTGGGCTTCTGTAAGCTTCCGAGTTTGCAACTTGGAGTAGAGGAGAGGCCATGGGACAGGGAGGGGAAGGTGCCCGAGGGGGCTGAAAGCAGCTCGGATCCTCTAAGTGCGGTTGTGCGAGGAGCAGGGGCGGAGCTCGCTGTAGAGAAGGCCCGCCCACTGGCCAGGCAATCCTTTCACTGCCCACTCGGCCTCGTGGTCTCCAGCAGAGCCAGCCAGGGGTTGGCGCTGAGACCAGGGCACAGCAGATGCATCCTGAGCTGGGGTTGGAGAAGGAGGGGAGCAGGCGCCCTGGCAGCGCCCTGGCATGAAAAGGGAGCCACAACACAGTCAGTGAATAGAGCAAATTGCCACGCGTTATTTTTTACCGCAGTCCTGTTTTTAAAAGACAATGTTGGGGCACCCAGGTGGCTCAGTTGGTGGAGCGTCCCACTTCGGCTCAGATCATGAACTGAGGGCTCTGAGTTCGAGCCCTGTGTAGGTCTCTGTGCTGACAGCTCAGAGCCTAGAGCCTGCTATGAATTCTGTGTCTCCTTCTCTCTCTGCCCCTCCCCCGCTCGTGCTCTGTCTCTCTCTGAGAAATAAATAAACATACAAGAACCATGTTTAGGTGTATAGATGTTTATACTTGGACGTGTCTACAACTATATGCAGAAAATGCCGAAAAAGTTACCTACCACAGTATTTCCAGGGGTGGACTAGAGGGAGCAGAACTGGGTTGAGGGGAAGATTTTCACTTTACGCACAAATAGTTCCTGCTTTTTTAAAAAATGAACAGACGCTCTTGTAATTAAAAATCATTTTTAAGAAGGAAGAAAGGTCTTTTCTTTCCTGCTTCAGTCAGTTTGTCCCCAAGTAGGCAGCCGTCACCACCCTAGGCCAGCACGGTTTGCTGTACTGCTTGCATACGTTATCACTTCAGAACTGCCCATCATGACACATGACAGCTCATTACTGAAGCACAGCCCAGCTTGGGTATTTCTCACCATCCCATGCCGCGCTCCAGCTCCTCTTCCCTCACTTAACGGCATTGCCAAGCAACCTACTATAACTTGTCTTCCACAAACCATACCCAGTATTTTCTGTTCATCCATGCTGTTTCATCTGTATGACACTTAACTGCTATTATTTTTTAATGATGGGGGATAAAAGGGAAAGCAATTTTACTGCCCAATATGAGAGGAGGAAGAAACAAATTAGAACACTTTCACAGGATGAAATATTACTGAAGCATTAAAACTGATGTAGTTGATGTTCTCTGACATATGGGTTCAATCATGAAACTATCATCACAGTGAAGATAATGTGTATTATCCAGCACTCCCAAAGTTTGACAAATCATACACTTTAAATACATGCAGTTTATTACGGCAACTGAATTTCACTCAATCTGTTTCAAAATTTTCTAAAGAAATAAAAAATATTGGGGTTTCATCAGGATACAAAAGCCACTAACAACAAAAGAAAAAAATTGGTTAATTGGATGATATTAAAATTAGCAACTTCTTTTATCAAAAGATAGCATTGAGAGTGAAAATACGAGGGGCCCCTGGGTGGCTCAGTCGGTTAAACGTCTGACTTCGGCTCAGGTCATGATCTCACGGTTCGTGGGTTCGAGCCCCGCATTGGGTTCCATGCTGACAGCTCAGAGCCTGGATCCTGTTTCAGATTCTGTGTTTCCCTCTCTCTGTCCCTCCCTTTCTCACACTCTGTCTCAAAAATAAATAAACATTAAAAAAAGAGAGAGAGAGTGAAAACATAAGCTATTCAATGGGAGAAGATACTTGGATGTACAGGATTCTTATCCAGAATATATAAAGAATTTCTACAAATCCATAAGAAAAAGGACAAACAAGCCAGTAGAAAATGGGCAACAGTCCTGAATAGGCACTTAACAAAAGTGCATACTCACATGGCCAATTAACACATGAAAAACTGCTCAGCATCACTAGTTATCAGAGAAATGTGAGTTAAAACCACATAGGAAACCAATTTACACCCTTCAGAATGGTTCAAATAAAAATAGAAAGATTATATAAAGTTGGTGAGGGTGCGAAGCATACTTTGCTGGCAAAGTGTAAATTGGTACAATCATTTTGGAAAATGAAATTACTAAAGCTCAACTCAGCAATTCCACTTCTAGAGAGAAGACCAGCAGGGGGGAAAAAGTATGTGTATATTCATGCAAAGACTGTCAGTAACAGCATTATTTATCTTGAGCTCCAAATGGAAACAATTCAAGTATCTACTGGCTGTGGAATGAATGAATTAAGAAATTATTATTGTTTGTACAGAAGAATGCTACACAGCAATGAAATATATACAAACAACAGTTACATACAGCATGGATGAATCTTGCAGACATCATATTGAGCTAAATAATCCAAAACAATACATACTGGGTGATTCTGTTTACTAAAAATTCAAAGATGAGAAAAACTAATGCCTGCTATTAGAGCTCAAGATAGTGAAGGGATTACCTTTGGAGGGTGGTAGTGATTGAAAGGGGACATAAAAGGGGCTTTGAGATGTTGGATATGTTTTGTTCTTTTTTTTTTATGTTTTTATTTTTTATTTTATTTTATTTTATTTCTAGGGGAGAGAGAGAGAGACAGAGTGAGCAGGGGAGGGTCAGAGAGAGAGGGAGTCACAGACTGAAACAGGCTCCAGGCTCTGAGCTGGCAGTCAGCACAGAGCCCGACGCGGGGCTCGAACCCACGAACCGCGAGATCATGACCTAAGCGAAAGTCGGACGCTTAACCGACTAAGTCATCCAGACGCCCCAAGGATATGTTTTGTTCTTGATCTGCGTATTAGCCAGATGAGAAACATTTATTTGATGAAAACTCATGAAGTTGAACACTTCAGATTGTGCACCTTTTAATGTATGTTGTGTTTTAATAATATATTCATTAAAATTATAATACAAAAGACAAAACAATAAAAGATCTGGTAGAACTCATAGATGATGTGTTTATAAGCTTAGGATGGGGAAGATCTTTATAAACAAGATACTTGAAAGCTATAAAAGAAAACGTAAATAAATTTGACTTGAAAAGGTATTTTAAATAACTGTAGAAATTAAAACAAAAATAGCCACACCGTAAACAAAATACTGGGGAAAATATCTGCAAATGTGACAGACCAAGGAACAACTTCTTTAATTTCCAAAACGCTTGTATTTACATTTTACAGGGAGCACATCATCTAGGAGAAAAATGGACAAGACTATAGAATTCTGTTTCATAGAAGCAAAGTATAAAAGGCCAAAAGGTGCTTCCCTCCTCCATTTATAATGAAAGAAGTGCAAACTCAAACAATAAGATATTGTTTTACTGATTGTCCAAAGTATAAAATATTGATAAATATTAAATAAATTAAAATTTAGACACATTTAAAAATAACCAAATATAAAGTATTGTCAGGATATAAGAAAAGAGATGCTCTCATATTATTGATCAATGTGTAAGTTGATTCGTCTGTTTTGCAGAACAATTTCTAATTTCCCAATATCCATCAAACATTCAAAATGCAAAATACCCTTTGACTCACTAATTCCACTACGGAGAATTTGTTCCATGAATATACATGAAAAAAAAACCCCATCAAATTACATTTACAAAGCTGTCCTTTGTATTGTGGCTTGTAATAGCAAAGACAAAGGAACAAAAAATTTGAGATAGTCTAAATATCCATTAATAGGAAATTAGTCAAACAAATTATAGTTCGTGCGTGCAGTGGAATATCAGGCAGTTCTGGATGTGCTGATTGTGAAAGTTCTCAGGATTCATTGTGAAATAAGTTTACCATACTTAGCAAATTTGATGCTGGTTTCCTTTAGAGGAAGGAATTATGAATTTGGTAGTTTGGGGAAAAAGGCTTTTTCTAGTCTATTTTTTTCTCTACCCTTTGATATTCTTTAGATAGATAGTAGTTGATATCTACTTTTTGAAATGTTAATAGAAATTACTAAGGATATGTGATTGTGAACCATTTAAAATTTCTTCTCTTTGCTTTTCTGTTTTCAAAAATAAAACTCTAGGGGCGCCTGGGTGGCTCAGTCAGTTAAGCGTCCAGCTTTGGCTCAGGTCTTGATCTCACGGTTCGTGGGTTCAAGCTCTGCATCGGGCTCTCTGCTGACAGCCAGCTCAGAGCCTGGAGCCGGTTTTAGATTCTGTATCTCCCTCTCTCTCTGACCCTCCCCTGCTCACGCTGTCTCTGTCTCTGTCTCTCTCACAGAAATAAAGAAAACATTTCTAAAAATTTAAAAAAAAACTCTAAAAAGTGTTTTCAAATACTTTTTAATAGCTGAAAATATAGTGTCAAGTGAAAGAAACCCAAGAAAACCATGTTTCTGTGCAATGTGTTATGTGTACTCTGAACACACAAAACATAAGATTAAAAAATCCCCTGATATGTTAATGAGAAATGCTGTTTCAATAATAACTACTTAAGTCCTGTGGAAGCATTCTGTAAAGGGCAAAGCCCCAGGAGTCGCTGATATTTCATGAGTTCTAGTCATAGTGATCTAAGTGAATGGCTAAGACACAAGTCCTGGGTATAGAGCTGCTGGCTCATCTGTGGATCTGGGGCCACACTCAGGACTGAGGAGTGGAAGAGTTTTCTGTTGTGATCACTGAGCTCTGAAGTCTCCAGAGCATTGTGAACCTCCCTGTCTTGATGGAGGTCTGATTTATATGTTAATCTGAGTTCCAGTACTTCACTCATTCCCACACCCAGAAAGTTACCACAGACATCCTAAAGCACAGGTACCTGAAGCAATGGAAAGTTCCACGGGTAACAAAAACATAGGATTTTATTTCAGAATGAGCCTTAGTTGGTCTCAGGGTTGTGGGTTATCGTTAAGCTGATTATTTCAGAATGAGCCTTAAAAAGTAGTAAAATAATTTTGATGCATAGCTTGGATGAGCCTGTTTTGCCTAGAGCAGGAGCAATCACAGTGTTCCTACCCACCCTTTTGACAGGGTTGTTCGAGGTTAGCAGGAACTTGACTATTACCAAGTAACCCTTATTCATTCCTTCCCTGAGTCTTTTCCTGTCTGGTGAGCCTCGGGAGTGGCGTGGCATTAAGACATTTATTGCATATCTTGGGGAAAAAATCTGGAAAGTGTAATGGTTTGTAAACATTCTAGGAAAAAATTTAGGTGATCATTTGGCAAATTTTTTAAACAAAAACATCGAACATCACATATATGATATAACAAAGATGTATGTATCTATCTCTTCAACCAAATGATATCATACACACACACACACACACACACATATATCTCCAACCAAATATATTTATATGGTTTCTATATAACATATAGATCTGTATGTAGATACATATCTATATATCTACATGTATATACATATGTATTTGTACATACCTATATCTACATGTCTATATGTAGATATCTGTAATTATATATCTTTATGCTTAGTGATATGAGAAACAACATTGAAAGATAAATGATATCCTGAGGGGAAAAATTTGGGTTAAAATCCTTAATATAAGTCAATTCTTAACCAAAATTTAGATGAGGGAGATGAGTATCCCAGTAGAAAAATAGGCAAATCTTCAGATAATTGACATGCAAATACAAATGAATGAAAAACTATGGTCATTTAACACTTTAAAGAATATCCCACTTCACTAGTCATTACAGAGATACAAATCATAACACTAAGATACTCTTTTACCTTTAACTAGAACAAAGACGCAAATAATTGATAGCCTTCATGGTTGTTGAGAATAGGAATTGGTATAACCTTTCCAAAGACCAATATATTATCTTGTATCAACGTTTTAGATAGGCACAGCTTTTAAGAATTTTTGCTTCAGGGCACCTGGGTGGCTCAGTTGGTTAAGTGTCCAACTCTTGGTTTTGGCTCAGGTCATAATCTCATGAACGTGAGATGGAGCCCCATGTCAAGTTTCATGCTGAGGGTGGAGCCTGCTCAGGATTCTCTCTTTCCTTGTCTCTGTCCCTCCCCTGCTTATGCTGTCTCTCTCTCTCAAAATAGTAAATAAGAAAACATTTAAAAAGGAAAAATATTACTTCTGAGAATTTATGAAATAATTAAAAATGCATAAAATATATACGAACAAGATTGTTCTTGACAAACTTTACAATATTAAAGAATTAGAAACATTGTTCATCAAAAATGAACAAGTGAGCACACAATAAATGCTAAGCTCTAAGTTAAAATGGTGTTAACTTGATCTGATTAGCTACTTCATGAAACTCAGATTCAGTTTATGGAATACTTTTGGTTTTAAAGTGCCTGAAATATAATAAGTACTTTATGAGTGTCTGTTAAATACACATTGAAAGATTTGATGGGGCCACCTGGGTGGCTCAGTCGGTTAAACGTCCGACTTCGGCTCAGGTCATGATCTCATGATTCATGGGTTCAAGCCCCATGTCGGGCTCTGTGCTGACAGCTCAGAGCCTGGAGCTTGCTTCAGTTTCTGTGTCTCCCTCTCTCTCTGACCCTCCCCTGCTCATGTTGTCTCTCTCTCTCTCTCTCAGAAATAAATAAAACATTAAAAATTTAAGAAAAAAAGAAAAATTTGATGAAATATTTGGATCCAAGTGGTTATGGTTGGTTTCTTCTTATAAGCTACTAGCTTCTTCTAAGTTATGACAGGCAGCCCGCAAAGTATATTCTTAATTTAGGCTGTTCTAATGGCAGGATACCTTGGCTATTTATCAGTAATTTATATGGAGTCATATAACTTATTCCCAAGAGGAAATTTTGCTTTGCTCTTTGGATTTTACAATAAAAACTTTACCGTTAATGGATGATGGGGACAAAAGTCTGTTTTTATCATCCATGCAAGCTTAGCAAGGATAACTAGGATTCAGAGAGCATTGTGATTCTAAAAACTCTTCCCATATAAAAAAATTATAGCTTAAAAACTTTTACCAAAAGTCTCATAAGATATATTGCAGAATTTGCCACTTTGATAATAAATAACCATAATAAGAGTTGAATTCTTTTTACTCATTCTTAAAATTCTCAAATTTCCTGAGGTATCTCTCCCTGGACTACGTGAACATGATATAGTTTCTTTCTACTCATAACAATAATCAGAAACAATGCCAGATTGTGTGACTGGCTTCCTTTTAGTAAAATACCAAAATAGCATTTGTAGTAACCTTGAAAAATGTTCACTTATGAATTTGTGAAAGGACACATTTAAAATTTCAAGAGGGATCAGCTAATTGTGAATGTAAGACCTGTTGAGGGATAAAACCTTGGCAGAAGGTTAATTTTGTATAAACAAATCTTTTGTTATTGCCAAGTTGATCAGGGTCTCAGAGACTATTTCAGGCTAACCACACTCAGAACTAGGATCAACCCAAATGGTAACTTATTAATCTCCAATATGTGGAATATATTTCTGGAGCCCAGAATGCAAAAATTAGTACTCCAAGATATCTCTTTCCTAGCAGGAAGCTACCTGCAGAATTCTATTGGTAATGAAAAGATTGATGAATATTGATCCCAGATGAGAGTATTGTATGGTGCTTCATCTTGGCCAGTTAATCTTAACTGGTAATGAGTACAAGGCATTTTAGAAATCTGTGGGGATATTTCTGGTTGCTACAATGTCTGATGAGTGCTTTGGGCTCCGACTGAATATAACCCAGGAATAGAACATTTCCTGCTGTGCATGAGACAGGGCCACATATGAGTTGTGCCACAGTCTACACACATCTTTGATTACCCCACTGGAGATTCATGTAGATAAAGACTTGTTTATAATTATCTGATCCTAGGACCTTAGTTCTATTTTACCTATAAACACACAATGAATTTTCCAGAAATGCAACTGCTGGGAATAATAAGATTCTGTGAAAAGTAAGATTGTGCATGGTTGTATTTGGATCTTTATCAAGAATTATTTACATATTGGAAAAATCACATCACACCTCTGCTTTTTTTCAATCTCTTGTACTTTTTTTTTTCTGAGAGAGAGAGAGAGAAAGAGACAGAGAGAGAGAGAGAGTGTGTGAGCAGGGGAGGGTCGGAGAGAGAGGGAGATACAGAATCTGAAACAGGCTCCAGGCTTGAGCTGGCAGTCATCACCGAGCCCGACGTGGGGCTCAAACCCCACAAACCATGTGATCATGACCTGAGCCAAAGTCGGACACTTAACCGACTGAGCTACCCAGGCATTCCAATTCTCTTGTACTTTTTATACATAATAGCTTCTGATCTTCTACAAAACCAAACTTCTTCATTAAAGTAGGTGCAAGTATCCTGTTACTTCACTAGGTCGAAAATAGTTATACTCAACCATTTCCACTATAAGTGTATATTATTTTAGAATTGATTTTTTGCTTTGTTCATATATGTTAGAGCATTATACTTATTATTTGGGATTATATGTGTCAGAGTAGATAATATTATCTTGTGTTCTCTCTTTGAGAATAGTAATGGGAAAATAACAGAATGTCCATTATAAAAAGGCAGCTTTGGGTTAGTCTAAAAGGCTATCTACTGTGTGATTCCATTTATGAGACATTCTAGAAAACCACTATAAACAGGGAACATAGGCTGACAGAGACAGAGGTTCCTAGAGGCTAGGGATTCCCAGGAAGGTTTAGTGACAAAGGGGTTGCATGAGGGGATTTTTTTGAGGGGCAATGTTAACTGTTCTGATTCTTGACTGTGGTAGTGATTACATGACTGTTTGCATCTGTCAAAATTTATAGAAATGAATACCCAAAAAAGTTAGTTTGGGGGTGCCTGGGTGGCTTAGTCGGTTAAGCGTCCAACTTTCACTCAGGTCATGATCTCGCAGTTCGTGGGTTCGAGCCCCGCGTCGGGCTCTGTGCTGACTGCCAGCTCAGAGCCTGGAGCCTGTTTCAGAGTCTGGGACTCTCTCTCTCTCTCTGACCCTCCCCTGCTCACGCTGTCTCTCTCTCTCCTAGAAATAAATAAAAATATTTTTTAAAAAAGTTAAAAAAAAAAGTGAGTTTTATGTATGTCAATTGTAAAATGTTTTAAAAGAGGGGGGGAAGAAAACACAAATAAAACACAGAAATCAAACAATCAAAATGGTAGCATTGGTTCCCAGTGCTGAGAACCGCTGAAGTAGGCCACAGAAACCCCTGACCATTTATGCCTCCAAAGTACAGGTCATACCTCTCATGACTGAACTCCTTATTCTCATTGTCATTCTCACGTATGTGGAGAGACAAAAATTAACCGTCTATAGAATTCATGACCGTGCACAAACTATATTTTAAGCAAAGCCAACAAGTTATTGGCATTAGGATTAAAACCTAGACACTTCATTCTAGTGATCAGTTCCTACACCACACTGCCTCACTACTTTATGCTAAAATGGAAGAATATCATGAGTTCTTAAGTTTTTCCATTCATAGCTGGCATTATACCTCTAAAGTAAAATAAAATAAAATAAAATAAAATACAATACCAGTATGCACATTATACTACCATCTGACTTTACTAAGAAAGCAAAAATAAAATAAAATAAATCATTTTCTTAATACCATCACCAGTCACATTCCTAGAAGAAAAGTGTACTGTTAAGTCACTTCTGTTGACAGAAAATACAAGTCTCTTGTGTTTTTTATAAGGTGTTTACAATAGGTCAGTGTTTTGGCTAGGGTGTTAAAGGTTGTTTTTTTTTTTTTTTGGCCATTTATAGTATTTATTCTGCAGCCTTTTGAAACTGCTTTGGGAAATTTTAACATGTAGAAATGTCTAGCTCACTTATAGGTTATTAAAATGGGTAAGGGAGGAACATTACTCAATAAATGCCTTAATTTGGATCACATCCAAATAGTAGGTGTCAAAATGATACATTATTAGCTCCTCAGAAATTTTCTTGCCTAACATCCACTCAACCAATTAAGCTATGTGAATCCGTGACAATATAATAACATTTAGATAATCATTAATTGATACCTCTGCTGAGAATCTGTAAATCAAATGTAGTATGATTGCTTTATAAAAGAAAAATCAAATAATTGTCACTTTAATCAGTTTGCTTCATGATAATTAACAGTAGAATTGACTGTGATTTCAAATGACTGAAAAATAAAAAACAAAAGGTACTTTACTGAGTGTAAGCTGAACCATGGATATGCAGACAAGATGAAGGTATGGACACCACACTGTACATTCTAGAATCTGTGGCCCACAATCAATTTTCAAGGGATACTACTATTGCAGTCACTCATAATTAGGTTTGCAATCATCCCCTCCATCATCAGTTTAAAGTTGGTAGTTTCTATGACTTATCTAGGAGGCACAGAAATGGAAGTAGAAGCATAGATGAAATAAGACTGGCCATGAATAAATAGCTATTGAAACTGAAACTTTCTCTACTAGCTATGATGGAGTAACTGACACTGGACTTGTCCTCCCAGTGCACACAGCCAGAAAATTGGACAAAATATAAGAAGCATCTGTTTTAAGGGGCACCTGAGTGGCTGAGTCGGTTAAGCCTATGACTCTGGGTTTTGGTTTGGATTGTTTCACACAAATTGAGATCAAGCCCCACATCAGGCTCTGCACTGACAGTGCAGAGCCTACTTGGGATTCTTGCCGTCTCCCTCTCTCTCTGCCACTCCTGCACATGCACTGTCTCCCTCAAAATAAATAAATAACCTTGAAAACAATTATAAAAAATTAAAAAAGCATGTTTTAAGACATTGAACAGCAGAGAGTGCAAGCTTATAACGCTGAAATAAGGAAACAAATGACTTAAGCTCAATGATCACTCTGGCTTTCTTTTTCTGAAGGCATTTTCATGACTATGGAGCAGGGAGAGGGAATTGAGAAAAGCAAGGTAGCCTCTGAGAACACAGAGATTGGGGGCACTGAGGCAGCTGGAATTTGTGAAGCAAAGGATTTAGAAGAGATGTTATATATGTAATTGTAGTACCACTTGAAGGTTGATTTACACTGCTAGAATATACAGTGTAAACATCAATACCTTCATCTTGCCTTCATATCCACAATTCAGTTTACAGTCAATAAAATACATTTTGTATATGTATATATTCATATATATGAATACATGCATCCAATGTATACATGGACAATATATATCCAATGTATATATATGAATACACGAATATTGAATATGAATATGAATATATATATAACTGAAGAAGTCTTCATACCCTTAAATCTGTTCTGAATACTAAGCTGAAAATTCATAAGGAGAGGGGCGCCTGGGTGGCTCAGTCAGTTAAGCGGTTGACTTTGGCTCAGGTCATGATCTCGTGGTTCCTGAGTACAAGCGCTGCATCAGGCCCTTTGCTGGTAGTGTGGAGCCTGCTTCAGATTCTGTGTCTCCCTCTCTCTCTGCCCCTCCCCTACTTGTGCTCTATCTCTTTGTGTCTCTCTCTTAAAAATAAACATAAAAAAAATAAAACAAATAAATAACATATCCTTAAAAATAACCAACTCTTTAAAGCAAAAATAACAATGTATTGTGAAATCTTTAATATGTAAAAGGTATGACAGCAGTAACACAAAAATGAGAGGGAGGAAATGTTGTTTTAAGGTTCTTCATTATACGTAACTTGGTACAATACTACTTGAAAATAAACTGCTCATTTAAAGATGAATATTGTAAATCCTAGAAAAAAGCACAGAAACATAAAATAGAGAGGTATACTTAATAAACTGATAATGGAGGTAAAGTAGAATACTAAAAAATAATATAAAAGAAGGGGAAAAGAATCTGGAACAGATGTAACAAATAGAAAACAAATAGCAAAATGATAGACTTAAAGCTAACCATATCTTTAATTATATTAATTATGAATGTCTAAATACTCCATTTAAATAGCAAAGATTATCAGATGAAATTTAAAAAGGCAGACTCAGCACATTTATCTACAAAGAAAAGGTTTAAATATGATCACTCAGGTAGATTAAGAGTGAAAAGATGGGGGGAAAAATATGCCATGCAAACACTAGTTTCATAAGAAAGTTGGAGAGGCTTTATTGATATCAGAGAAAACTGACTTCAGGACAAAGAACATTAGCAGAGGTCATTGTTGAAGCTGGGTCATGGATAGATGGCAGTTCATCATACTATTCTCTCTACTTTTGTATATGCTTGACATTTTTTCATAATAAAACATTAAAAATTGAAAAAGGAAAATATATGCTAAAACGATATTTTGTTCTGTGTAGATTAAATATACCCATCACTTCCGTTACCTGTCTTGGAACAAAAATAACTTTTGCTGTGGACTTGTATTATTAGCCTCATACTATACAGATCTACTTGCTCCTTTTTCCATTTTTCTAATTTGTCTTATAATGATAATAACACTAGATTTTTGGGATAATGATATCTAGAGGTATTATGAAAGATTAATAATTCCCCTGGTGGATATGGATATTAGGTTCTAGAGAGCTGTGGTTGGATTTCAGTTTTATAGAGGTCCCAGAGTTACTAAATATTTGAAACACTGTACATACCTCAAATTTATAGCTAGTTTTCCAAATACTCCAGAACAGAAAAGAATGTTTTTCATTATTAACAGGATGTTTTTCTTTTTTTCTTTCCTTTTTTTTTTGCAAAAAAGAGAAGCAATTTGAAAATTGTCAGATTGAAAATGTCAAATATTTTACATGACAATGAAACATTTCACAAAGAATTGCTATTTAAATGGCATTTATCCCAGTATAGAAAAGACATTGTCATTTAACTTCCGTCTTCTATGCGATTTACCACCCATATAAGACTTTCATACAATTTATCACAGATAGGTATTATTTCCAATTTCAAACAAGGTTTTGTAGATAAGTCATATTAATATTAAGCCATTATTTCATCTTCAGAAGTCAGAAAAATGTCTATGCATATTCTCTAATTCACTAGACAGCATTCAATAAATTTCTATCACAAACTGAAGGAGAATATTAAACAGAATTTTTCTAAATATACCACCTTAAACATACAGCATTGTTATAATTTCGATATCTTATATTTTTATGAAACTATACAAAACCCTTATACATGATAATACGCTAATCTTTATTTAGCAATTATTATGTGCCGGTACTTTCATGAACACTAAGATGGCTTTATTTTAATTTATAAGCAAAATTTATTACTATTAATTTGTGACTGTATTTGTATTACTGTATTTGTGACTGAGAGATTTTAAAGTGGTTTAAAAGACACATTGACTATAACTGGATGGCATATATTTTCAAGCCAGGGAGCCTCTTAAAGTCTAAATCAAAATATATAATTTGGGACGCTTAGGTGGCTCAATTGGTTAAGCTCCTGACTTCAGCCCAGGTCATGTTCTTGCAGTTTGTGGGTTCAAGCCCTGTGTTGGGATCCGTGTTGATAGCCTGGCGCCTGCTTCAGATTCTGTGTCTCCCTCTCTCTGCCTCTCCCCTCACTCTCTCTCAAAAATAAACATTAAAAACAATTAGATATTCTGCAGTAGCAGAACATAGTTTTTTTAAATAAAAAAACATAAAATGTAGAATTTACTCCTTTGTTCAAAACCCTGCAGAAGCCTCACTTCCCTCTCAGGAAAAAGGTTTCAGTAGTTTACATTGCTCACATTCGTGGTTTTCAGCCTGGCTGCATATTAGAATCACATGGGGCTCTTTTAACACCTACTCATGCTAGGGTCCTATCCCAGCCCAATTACATCAGGCTTGGTTTTTTTGAGCTCGGGTTTTCCAGGTGATTGTAATGCACAGTCAAGGTTCAGAACCTCGGCATGTACCATCAGGCTTTCCCCAACACATGCACCCCTGTTCTACAACTTACCCCAGCTCATTTCACTATAGCCACACTGGCTTCTCCCTGATCTCCCCAGCCATCAGTCACACTCCCAGCTCAAGGCCTGTGTGTTATTCCCTCTTCCTGAGATGTTTTTCTTCCTCATGGCCACAAGTCTTGTTCCCTCACCTCGTTCAGGTCTTTGCCCCTCAGAGCCCCACACTGAGGACTCCCTGGCTCCCTTATTTAGAACCGTACCTTCCTCCAACCTTGTTCTGATAATCCTTTTCTCCCCTGCTTTGTTTGATTGGTAGCATTTCTCTCCATCTGATAAATTTCTATTTGTGCCCTTCGTACGCTCTCATCTCTCCATCTCCACAGTTCCCTAAATCTAAATTCTATGAGCAGGGATTTTGTCTGTTCTGTTCACTGCTATATCCTCAGGACCTAGAACGCTTCCTTGCACTTATCCAGCATATTTGTTGAATCAATTAAGAGCAAACAAACGACAACGGAAGACCCTATATAGGAAACTCTATATGTGAGATATTTCACAGTTAATCTTTATCATAACATTAAGAGATAAATGTTTGTAATTTTCCCCCCCTCCTTTCTCCCGAGGTCACCCGTCTAATATGGTATAGGAGAGACACTTCTTCAGACCGCATCCATTTTACTCCTCGTTGTCACCTGAAATTCCCAATCTATTCCCTCCACACACAAGTATCCGGAAGAAGTGAATGTGAGATGGTCCTCACTTCCCATTGCTTGCTCTTTATTTCTCACTCACACACTTACACGTAAGTACAGACACTTCAGACTTCTGTGAAGTCTTGGGGAAGTAAAGGAGATTTATATCACAGAAATGCAAATATAGACTTAAAGGTTAGACATCTCTTTTCCTAAAAGCTCTTTGTTCACCCTAGATTTCCCCTTGGTTAGCATTCTCCATAGGCTCCTGGCTCCTGTCATGTTCTCTCGTGACTTTTTCCTTTTTCCTTTCTTCTCTCTCCCATATTCTCTCTTATCCCTAATTTCTGTTTATTTCTCCAAGACAACTTTGTTAAAACTTTCCCTTTCAATACATGCTCTTAGTTCCCATTTGCACTTCCAAGTCATTAAGGCGTTTTCCTAAATAAAAACAGCTCTCCCCTCTGTGGGAAGAATCCTGGTGTGAGCCATAGAAATCATTTTTCTCCAATAAAAAAAATTTTTACAGCAAAGGGAAAGAAAGAGGTTAAGTGACTTTTCCAAGGCAAAATATCCAGTAATTAGGATTCAAACCTAGCTCAGCTGTGATGCTTATATTTCTTAATGTGTTGATGATAAAAGAATCTTGGGGTAGGCAGAGACTAGTGTTGACATTTCACAGAGGAAGATCCCAGCTCACCGGAGAAATGCCTTGTTTAGTCTTGCTCATACATGTGGGTCAGCCCAGGGCACCGGTCTTTCTGCTGTATCCCACTGTAATAGAAGCTATAATACCTAAGGTTAAGAAATTGTAAGTTTAGTTTACTAATGAATATAATTGTATTATTTAGTACAACTAATCTAATAGTCTATTTTGAGGACTTGTAAGTTTACGGAGATATGTAATTACAATCAATTATGGCATTTACGAGGGGACAGACACTATTCTATGCATTTTATATGTGTTACAGTGTATAACTCATATCGTTTTCATGATGCGCCTAATAATAATGATGATGATTATTATCGCCTTTTACAGTTGAGGTCACACAGCTAGTGAGTGAGAGTTGGGATTTCAAATCACATAGCCTACCTCCAGAGTGTTTATTCCTACTCACTCTGCAATATAAAGAAGCCATCCCTATCCTATAGTCTGACTTTGCCCACACCTTTTAAGATTGACTATATGCCGGGCTATGCTCAGTGCTTTACATATGCTATCTCATTTAGACCTTGCAAAGTCCTGGTGAGATGGGTATTCTCATCTATAGGTTATAAATATGGAAAGGAGCTAAAGCTCATAAAAATCAGATTATTTAAATAAGGTCATGGAACAAATAGGTGGTACGGTCAAGACTTGAACCCAGGTCTCACTCACTACATCATATTCTCTTTCAGAATGTATAATACATATATAAACACATACATAATACATGGAACCTAAGTTCTGAATGAGCTAATGTGGCAAGGAAAAGACAAACATAAGCTGCTGATTTTATTTCTGGTTAAACAAAATATGACAAAGATGATTGTGACCATACTTTCCCCGTGACCTTGGGGACCTAGATGATGTCCTATTTTTGTTTTTATCTCCAACACTAAGCATAACGTGGAGAGTAAAGAAGTAAATGTTCATCTCAATAAAGAAGGATTTACTTCATAAATACTGGAATACAATGGATTCCTCTCAAAATGAGGCTTTATGCTTTCAGTGTGCTACAGATTGGAGTTATCACAAACACCAAAAGTAGTATGCTATTTGGAAGATATTTAGCTTCACAAATAAATTAGCTGTAGGTATTGAAATTAGTTCACGAGATTCAGCCAAATAGTTAAGTCTGAAGTATGTAAGATATAAAGATGGGAAATGTGGTTACAGAAACTGCCCTTTAGGCTAGGGAGAAAATCATCATAGTCTACAAGATAGTTTAAGATTCTGTGGGTGATTTAAAAAAGAAAGGGGATGATAAAATGGTGTTTGAACAGAAGGTATTATCAACCTGGAAAGAATGCCTGGAAAATATTTCTTGAAGAAGAGAAAGGACTATATCTTTAGGTGGGTTTCTACGCTAGACAGTGCTGGACAGGAGGCTAGGATAGCATGGTCGGAGCTGTAGCAGGCAGAGAACTTGCCCCCAAACAAGTCCGTGTCCTACTCCCCAGAACCTGTGATATATTACCTTATATGGCAAAAGGGACTCTGTAGATAAGATTATGTTAACGACCTTGAGATGATGAGATCACCCTGGATTATCCAGCTGGGTCCAGTGTGATCACACGGCTCCTTGTAAGTGAAAGAGGGAGGCAGGTGAGTCACAACTAGAGGAGATGTGACAACAGAAGCAGAGATTCGAGAAGTGCACTTTGAAGATAGAGGAAAAGACCACAGGCCAAGGAATGTCGGAAGCCCCTAGAAGCTGGAGGAGGCGAGTTTTCTCCTCTAGAACCTCCAGATAAAACACAGCCATGCTGACACCTTGATTTTTAACCCAAGGAGACCCACTTTGGTATTCTGACCCCCAGAATTATAAGATAATACATTTGTATTGCTTTAAGCCACTAACTGTGAGACGATTTGTTACAGCAGTGATAGGAAACTGACACAGAAGCCAAATTGCCAACCATTCTCATAATCCAAAGAAATCATTCTTAATTTTTTAAAATGTTTATTTATTTTTGAGAGAGAGAGATGGAGCGCGAACGGAGAAGGGGCAGGGAGGGAGGGAGACACAGAATCGGAAGCTGGCTCTAGGCTCTGAGCTGTCACAGCACAGAGCCTGACACAGGGCTCGAACTCATGAACCTGAGCTGAAGTCAGGCGCTTAACTGACTGAGCCACCCACGCACCCCAAAGAAATCACTTTTAAAGAGGACAAAACTTACCAAGCAGAAGAATACATCACAAAGAATAAAATTAATAAATTTGATGATGTAACATTTCCATATATCCAAAATAGGAGAGAAATGGCAAACTGAGAAAAATACCTGTAATAAATACGACCGAGAGAGAAAATCATCTTAGTATTGAAAAAGAGTTCTTTCAAATTAGAAAAAGAAAAGCAGCATCCTGATGGGAAAGCAAAAAAGGACATAAAGAGATAATACCCAGGAAGAATGCAAATGACAATAAACATACGTTTTAAAAAAACTCATTCCATTTTAAGTGAGAAAATGCAAATGAAAACAAAGCTGAGATACCATTTTTAATTTACAAAACTGGGACAGACTTCTTTTTAAAACTCACATTTAGAGTTAACAAAAATTCCACCAGACCGGCAGTCTAAGCCACTGCTGGTAACAGCGAGCATCCATAGGTTCTTGATAAACAAATAATTTGCTAGTATGTATGACAAGTATGTAAATGTTTACATTTTTGATCCAGTGGTTCTACATTTAGGGATTGGTGTGCTTATTCTTTTAGCTCTCCGTATCCTTAGTAGACGCTCTCTGTCCTATCATGCCTTCTGTGGATTACATCACGGGTTCCCTTGCTCACTAGCTTCCTGTCCGGTTTAGCCAGTGAAGGCACTGAAGGAAGAGAGGGCAGATTCAAGGGAAATCTGGAGACATTTACTCTCCATCCCCTGCTCCCTTCCTTCAGCTAGAGTTTTGTGAAAGGTTTGTTCCTCCAAACCAGTGGCTCGCAAATTTCAGTGCATCAGAGTCACATGGAGACCTTGTATGTGATTCAGTAGGATGGGGAAGGGCCTGAGAATTGGAATTTCCAGGTGTTGCTGATCCTGCTAGTCCAAGGCCCCCCTTGGAGAGGTACAGCTTTAAGGCCACAATTCCCTGTGGGACAGCCCTGATTCTTCAGCTGGGGGGCTTCTCTGTGCCCCAGTCACACTGTGGCCCAGCTCCCTCCCTCCCCTCTAGGCCTTTGTAAGGGTTTGCTTGCCTACCCTGGACCCTTCACCATTCCCTGCTGCTTCCCTTAATCCTGTCCATACCTCTTGTACTTAGTCCCTCTCAAATTAACATTTTGAATGTGAGTTTCCTGCTAAAATCATAACTATTGTAGGGATTTATCCTAAGGAAGTAGTCAAAGATGCAGACACAAACTTAGGTGCAAGACTGTTCTTTGCACCATAGTTTACAGTAGCAAAAACATTAGAGACAAGGTGTGTGCTCAACAATGGGGGAAAGATGGAATATTATGGTTCTGAATGACTAATTATGCTGACTTAACCCGGGGGATGTTCATGGTGCAATGTTGAAGGGAAGATAAGACATGAAACCTTACTTAGAGGATGTTCACAATTTTGTAAATATATGTAGGTGTTCTTGTATAAGGCTCAAATTGAGGTGAAATTGGGGGAAAAAGGAGTAGTTGATGTGACAATGACTACATACATAGTTTATTGGAGAATTGGGTTTGCCAGTAGATTTGTATGAATGAATGTTTTAAATTGCAGGTGTCATTCCAATTTCAATGCCTCCTCCCTTATTTCCAGTTGGTTTCAGCATTAATATCACATTTAATATTATACACATGCAAATATTTATATTATATATAATTAATTTAGATTCTGTTATGTTTAATAAAATAAAACTATGCTTAAATAGAGAGGAATGAGAATTGTAGTCTAGCAATGGAATGAATCTTTCATGTCACAACCCTTTCTATACAAGCCCTTTAAACACATCGACTCAGATACACTTAAGCCACAAATGTTTACTGAATGCCTCCCTTAAGGAAGTTACAGTCTAGGAGAGTACATACAACACAAATAAAGACGCAACGTGCAGTGGTAAAGGGAACACAACCTGGATTTAAAACACCAGAGTCTGGGCTTTGTCACAAGTGCAATTTAGCAGCCCGTGAAATCTTTTGCAGGGTATGTCGTGGAACATAAATTATAACACTCGATTATGTAATCGGGGATACATGAAAAGTGTTTCCATCAGAGTCTGAATGCCCTGTGGCATGCATAGCAAGGATGTGTTTACCAAGTCCGAGTTAACATTAGTCTGTCTTTTTAATTCTTCTCTGCTTCGGAGCAGACATACACATCGTTCCCACTACATATGCGCGATCACAGAAGATTAGGCCTGTTGGTTACATGGAGAATGAAAATTAAATAATCAGAGCTGGTGGTTAAAACAGGCGGCATTATTCTTAGCAAGGAAAGCGAGCATGTTCTCCCTGACTTAAATGGGGTAGGTTTCCATAAAGAACACTAGGAGGGATGTTTAGGAATCTAGCTTCTGGAAAGGAAGCGATACAACATGTGTATGAGCCGGAGATAAAACGATTTTTAAAAATATACAATAGGGGGCGCCCGGGTGGCTCAGTTGGTCAAGCATCTGACTCTTGATTTCAGCTCAGGTTATGACCTCAGCGTTCATGAGTTTGAGCCCCGAAACCCACTCTGCACTGGCAATGGGGAACCTGGCTGGGATTCTCTCTTTCTTCCTCCCTCTCTGTTCCTCCCCTGCTCACTCTTGCTCTCTCTCTAAAATAAATAAACTGAAAAAAAAAAAAAGAATAAAATAAAATATACAATAGAAAGAAAGACAACCCAATCATGGACAAATGGCATCAAACTGATAATGACTGAAGGGTTCAAGTAAAATTTGAATGTAGGCTATAACTGAGACATTAAATTGAGGGAGAGGCAGCTAAGATGCTATGAAATTTCTGAGTCTGCTGTTTCCCTCTCTGATCATAGCATCTTGATACTCTATCCCATTCCATATAACTAAAAAAAAAAATTATTTTTCCGAATAATAAATTCAAGTTTTTATTTCTGTCTGTTCTTTCAGAATATCTACCTGCTGCACCTTCGTTTACCTTCCTACCAGGTATGAGTCTGCCAAGCCTTGCCAGTGGTGTTCTTGTCTGAACAGCAGCGTATGAACTTGTGCTATAGCCTGCTTGGAAGGCTTTGAGCTTAGAAAATCCCTAAGATGGGGCACCTGGGTGGCTCAGTCAGCTAAGTGTCTGACTTCACTCAGGTCATGATCTCACAGTTCATGGGTTCGAGCCCCACATTGGGCTCTGTGGTGACAGCTCAGAGCCTGGAGCCTGCTTCGGATCTTTCCTCTCTCTGCCCCTCCCCCGCTCGCACTCCATGTCTCTATCTCAAAAATAAAGAAACATAAAAAAAAGCAAAAAAGAAAATCCCTAAGGCCTATTTCCTTTGCTCATACCCTGAAGCTACCAAATCCAGCTGTAGGATCACAGAACTAATCTCAACGTCTGTCTAAAATAATGGTAAAAGACCCAATGAGAAATCTCTTTCAAATTCCCTCCTAATTAACCAGGAAAATATATTAAACCAGAAAAATCTTCAGTGAATGTACAGCAAAATGAAAGATGTAGTCAGATTCCATTAACAAACAGAATAATCCTGCCTATCTAGTGGTGAAGTAGATTTGAAATATAAGAGCCTTGTTCTTGCTCATTACTTGTTGCCACAGTGACCGTGATTCAGTAACCAAAGGCATTGACGTTCCACTCATTTGAGCTTCCTAAGCCATTTATTATCAGGTAGGGAAGCCACAGAATGACATTCTTAGATATGCCAGGGCTCAGAAACCAGATTGTCTCCCCAAATAAATGGTCCTAAAGGCATGTTTCAGAACACCAACATATTCATCGATATTTAGATTTAAGAAAAGGGAGGTGATGGCTGAAAGTGGAGGTGGTAGAGGAGTAAGATAAATATATAGAGACAAATTGAATTTATACAAATAGTGTATACATTTGAAATAAAGTTACTTGGAATAGATGATGTATACTATTATTTAACACAAAGACAATGAGTCAGTCTATGACTACAGTCTAAATGAAAAAGGAAAAAAACCCACTTACATAAGAGAGAAAGAGAGAAAGAAGCTTCACCAAAGGAAACCAAAACCCTGGGTTTCACATCCTTTAAAAAGGGGAGTGATGTTCTTATTTTTCTCTCAACTTTAGTAACTAGGTGATAACAGTCTAAGAATGGTTTAATTGACACAAGATGCTTTCCTTCTTAATTATTGCAGAGACTAAGAACAAACTAACAGTCTAAGTCTAAAACGAGGAAAGGGATTAAAGCCCAGGAAGTAGAAAATAAGACATTTTATTTCTGTAACAATTAAAATGGTCATTTACTTCCTTTTCTGCCCAGCACCCATGCATTTTTCTGAGAAAAGCATCTGATGCCCCCATCCCTACTATAACCTGATCATTCCCACCCACTCACCACCCAGCCCTGTAACCCAATCTGGCATACAGCCTGGCATGAACTGTGAACATCATACTTCTCTTCCGGGGTTTGTTCAACAGGACTTACACAAAAGAGATTTTTCCTTTTAATAGATAAAGCTGGAAAGATGTGTGGAGTGGTGTGTGGACAAAACAGTCAGGGAGAAGCAAAGAAGTGAGGCAGAGTAGTATCAAGTCTCTGGCTCAGTGGGTCCCTGGCTGCACCCTTATTCTTTCTGGTTGCGGGAACCCACGAATTTCCATTCTGCTTAAGCTAATTCAAGATAAATTTCTACATCATGCAACCAAATGCATAAATGCAAAAATTATGATTGTAAATGTAAATGAACTTAATTCTTTCAGTAAAAAGTCAAAGACTCAGATTGGAATGGAAAATGAAATACAGTTATTTAAAAGAATGACTTCTAAAATAAAAGGGTAGAGTAAAATGAGTTGCAAAGACTGGGAAGATATAGAAGACAAATATAATTCAAAGCTCAAATCACTGAATAGAAGAGTGCTGTCCCTTTGAGTTATAAATAGTGTGAGTTATAAAAGACGTAGTAAGCTAATGTAGCTGCTCACGAATGTCTTCAAGGAACTTTGTTATTTCTGTTTCATCATTCTCGGCATACAGCTCTCTTTTTGGTTACAAGATGGATGCTTTAGCTTCAGACATTGATTCTGTGTTCCAGGCAGGAAGAAGAAGGGAGAGAAAGTATGGCATTTAAAGGAAAGAAAGCAAAACTTCTTTGAAATCACTGGCAGTTCTGTTTTGCAGAGCATTGGTGAGTAATGTATCACATTGCCATTGCTATTGCAAGGGAGGCTGAGGATTTATAAACGGGGCCTATTGCCACCCGAAATCATAATTCCACTACAAAAAAGTGGGGATAATGGAAATTGCATAGGCAACGTGCAGTGGCTCACACACCTGTCAAAGGTAATGTAAACTGGCTGCTCTTACACCTCTTTGGTAGTACTACAAATTATTTGGTGAAATCCTGTTGGGAAGTAACTTGACAGCGTATATTCTATACAACCTTTCCATCCTTTGATCCAGTTGTTAATTGGGACATGTGTCTTCCAGCCCCTCTGATTTTCATGAGAAATATTTTTCCTAAACATCCCCGTTTGCACAGCTCCTGTCCCCAGCTTCCCCAGGGAAGATAGAGTGACTTCTTTGCTTAGTGAGTTTCAGGTAAGAAACAGGTGCAACTAATTCAGTTATCCCTTTTTTCCTCTGGGGAGCCATCTCTTCATGGGAAACACACATCTTGGTTGTCGCCACTATGCCACGTGTGTTTTACAGCATCAGGTCCATTGTGAGAACATGGTTGCTTATTCAAATGTGCCTCCAGTGGTTGGTAAGGATGCCTGGCTCTGTGTCTCAGGCTGACACACACATAAGTGGCTTCCTCCAGCCTAGCCTTTATCAATAATCAAAGAGATATTTAGAATTAGCTTGATTCGATAAAGAAATGTTAGGGTTTTGGTTGATTGCACTGGTACCCAGTGTTTCACTTTTTGAAGACTGCCAAACTGTTTTCCAAAGTGACTGTATCATTTTATATTCCCACCAGCAATGTGTATGTGTGTATATGATACTAGCCCCTTATCAGATACATAATTTACAAATATTTCTACCCTTCTGTGGGTTGTCTTTCCGCTTTCTTGATAGTATCCTTAGAGGCACGAAGGTTTTTTAAGTTGATTAAGTTCAATCTATGTATTTTTCTTTATTATTTGTGTTTTTGATATCTTCTTATCAAAGATCTCATTCCTTAATCCAAGGTGATGATGATTTATACCTTGGGTATTTTGAAGAGTTTTGTAGTTTTAGCACTTACGTTTAAGTCTTTGATCCATTTCAAGCTAATTTTTGTGTATGTTGTGAGCTAGAGATTCAACGTCATGCTCTTGCATATGGATATTCAGTTGTCCCAGCAACATTTGTTGAAGAGGTTTTTCTTTCCCCATTAAGTGATCTTGACACTCTTGTTGAAATCAACTGGCTGTTAATGTTCAAGGTGTATTTCTGGATGATCACTTCTATTGCATTCTATTATATGTGTGGTTATGGCCTTGATTGCTGTGGCTTTGTAATATCTTTTGAAATTGAGAAGGGCGCCTGGGTGGCTCAGTCGGTTAAGTGTCCAGCTTCGGCTCAGGTCATGATCTCATGGTTCGTGCTGACTGCCAGCTCAGACCCTGGAGCCTGTTTCAGATTCTGTGTCTCCCTCTCTCTCTGACCCTCCCCTGCTCACGCTTTCTCTCTCTCTCAGAAATAAATAAAACATTAAAAAAAATTTTTTTAATTGAAATTGGGAAATGTGAGTCCTCAGCTTTGTTGTGTTTTTGAAATATTGTTTTGGCTGTTCTAGGTCCCTTGCATTTCCATGGGAATTTTAATGTCTGTTCACCAATTTCTCCAAAAAAGTTCTCTGGAATTTTGATGGTGATTGAGTTGAATCAGCAGAACAATTTGGGAATTTTTGCCTGAATTTCAGTTTTAATTTCTTCTCTAATCAAGGATGATTTTTAAAAATGTTTGTCTAGGGGCGCCTGGGTGGCTCAGTTGGGTAAGCATCCAACTTCGGCTCAGGTCATGATCTCACAGTGTGTGATGTCGGCTGTTGGCCCAGAGCCTACTTCAGATCCTCTGTTCCCGCTTTCTCTCTGCCCCTCCCCTGCTTGTGCTTTCTCTGTCAAAAATAAATAAATGTTTAAAATATCAAAGAAAATACAATTTAAAAAAATGTTTGAGTATCCTTTATGTTGTTACTCTATTTTTATTACGTGATTAGAAAGTGTGACTTTGTGAGTTCTGTTGTTTGAATTTTGTTGAAATCATCTTTGTTCTCTGATCGAATATCCATTTATCTAATAATATTCCATAGCCATTTGAAAAGAACATTCACCATATAATTCACTACCTGTGTATGAGTTTGTGAATGCTTTTAAATATTGTTGTTTAAATCCTGTTTACTTTTATTTAGTGATATCTTTGTTTACAAGAAGGTTTGCCAATAGCTTTCACCATTATTGTGAATCTATAAGTATCTATTTCTAAAGCTTAAAGCTATGTATTTTGAAGTTATGTTGTTAGATTATAAAGATTCCTAACTGTTATACTTTCATAGTCACTTCTTTTTTTACATTCCAATTTTTTCCTTCCAGCGCCTAAAGAGCATTCTATATCCCTTCAAAACTTTTTTTATATTGAAGTGTAATAACATAACAATGGTGTGTTAATTTCAGGTGTCCAAAATAGTGATTTGACAATTCTGTACATTTCTCAGTGCTCACCACAATAAGTGTAGTCACCATCTGTCTCCAATGTTTTTACAGTCTTATTGACTATATTCCCTATGCTGTACTTTTCATCTCTGTGACTTATTAATTTTGTAGCTGGAAGTTTGTACTCCTTAATCCCCTTTATCTATTTCACCCATCCCCCACACTGACCTCTCCTGAAGCAATCATCTGTTTGTTCTCTGTATTTAAGTCTGAGTTTCTGTTGTTGTTTGTTTGTTTTGTTTCTTAAATTTCACATATGAGTGAAATTATATGATATTTGTCTTTCTCTGACTTATTTCACAGCATTATACCCTCTAGGTCCATCCATGTTATTTCAAATGGCAAGATTTCATTCTTTTTTATGTCTCAGTAATATTCTATTGAATATACACTCCTTCAAAACTTTTTTTAAAGTTTATTTATTTACTTTGAGAGAGAGAGAGAGAGAGAGAGAGAGCGTGAGTGTGAGCAGTGGAGGGGCAGAGAGAAAAGAAAGAAAGAGAATTCCAAGGAGGCTCTGCACTGTCAGTGTAGAGCCCGATTCAGGGAGCTTCGTGCCACGAACCGCAAGATCGTGACATGAGCAGAAATCAAGTGTGAGACACTTAATGGACTGAGCCATCCAGTCACCTCCAGAACCTGTCAATACACATTAAGTTTCTATTTTACTAATCAGCTACTGGAATTAATCAGCATTCTTTGAAGAAGATACTGAACTTTGATGCTCTTTTCTTATCCTTTCCATGGCCCCCTCTTCACTACTTCACATCTTGAAATCATCTGGAATTCTATTTCCAGAAAATTATTTTTTTACATTGTGTATTAATAATTAGTCATCACAGTAACATTCACAGGCTCCTTTCTAGTGATAAATAAATGAGCTAATGCTTGAAAACTGTTTGACATGACGTTTGGTATATGTTAATCATTCAATCGTGTTGGCGATGATGATGAGAATTATCAAGATTATTATTATTCTGCACAGAGTGCTTCTCTCTCTACAACCTCTCTTTTGATGATCTTATTCTCAGCCTTCATTACCACCACTACGTGGCTGATTTCCAAACCTATGTCATGCATCCGGACACCGCTCCTCGTCTTACTTTATTTTCAATTTCTATTACATATCACTACCTAAATATTCCACCAGGACATCCATCTCAATACATCCAAATTAAACTGTCTTGTAATTTCCCAGTTTCTGGAATTAGAACAAGCATTGTCCCTGTTCTCTATTCTGGAAACCTTGGGGACGTTTCTTTGTTCCTCTTAGATTGCCCGCATCCCTCAGCAGGATAGTTGAGCCCAGTGCCTGTTTGATGTAACTGCATGGTCAATGTTAGTTTTCTTCTTCTTCCTCCTTTAAGTTCAACACATTGCAAAGTCCTGCAAATGCTTTAAAAAATTCTATTTACCTTCCTCTTTATGACCCCCTCCTCCTACTGTCTTATTTTTCATCCAGTATTTAGTTAGTCACCTAGTTTTCTTCCTTATTTTCTGATTTCTTTTTCATTCTACTATCCTTACAGTGCAATCCTCAAACATTGTGCCAATCACGCATTTGTTATATGCTACCTAACATTTTGAGCATAAGTCTAAAACTTCAGCCTGCCACGGAAATAGGTCTAAACTATAACACCATCTATCACACTGGGTCAGTGACTCTGGCACACTGGTTCCTCCCTGAAAACCCTGAACATTCTCTGAACTCTTTGGTTTTATCTTTGATATTCCTTCTGCCCAGAAAGCTTTCCTGAACCATCTCTGTCAAAATCCTACCTATCAAAGTCCACGCTTGTCGTAAAGCCTTGGTTCATATACCACATAGCCCTTGTTCTATTTATAAGCTGCCATAGTATTTTGTATGCCTCTATTAGTGATGAAATATTTTTCACTTTAAAGATTTTCAGTGTTTATTATCTTGACATTTTACCAGATTGTAAGATGTTACAGGGCTTTGCCTTGCTTCCTCATCTTTTACTTTTCTTATCTTTTAAAAAAATTTTTTAAAAATTTATTTCTGAGGGAGAGAGAGAGACAGAGCAAGCAGGGGAGGGTCAGAGAGAAAGGGAGACACAGAATCTGAAACAGGGTCCAGGCTCTGAGCTGTCAGCACAGAGCCTGATGCGGGGCTCGAACCCATGAATCGTGAGATCATGACCTAAGCCGAAGTCGGTTGCCAAACTGACTGAGCCACCCAGGCACCCCTCATCTTTTACTTTTCTGTAGGCCCTCGGTGGTACAGCATATTTCACAGAGTCGGTGCTCAATAAACATTTGTTGAATTTAATAAAGATTGCATCATTTAAGACAAAGGAAAAATTATTCTGAAAGCATAACCAACAGTTTCTTAAGCATACTGTGTCAAATCAAGCTGTGTTCAAACACAAAAATGCTGTTTTCTGTATAGGTATCTTTGCTTGGGGGAATAAACGAGCTAAACACGTCTCTGAAGTTTTTTTTAATGTTTATTTATTTTTGAGAGAGAGAGAAAGACAGAGCATGAGTGGGGGAAAGAGCAGAGAGAGAGAAGGAGACACAGAATCGAAAGCAGGCTCCAGGCTCTGAGCTGTCAGCACAGAGCCTGACGCAGGTCTTGAACCCATGACATGTGAGATCATGACCTGAACCGAAGTCAGAAACTTGACTGAGCCACCCAGGCGCCCCTAAACATGTCTCAGAATAACACAAGAGAAGGCAAATGAAATTTTTATGGTGGTAAGCCTGAAGCAAACATATACTTTGTAAGAAAACCAGGCCACAGAAACAGCTGAGGCCCGTGAAGGGAGTTCTTTCTGAATATTTGATGAAGTGCCAGAGATTGCCCTTTGTACATAGCTTATGATCCACACAACTTTAGAAAATATTTGGTTCTCCATGTTGCTTTTGTTACCAGAGGTAATAATAGCATTTTTCAACTACCACAACGTACAGCCTGAGAGGATGTAAGAAAATAATGGACCGTAAGTCTGGGAATGCAGATTACAGCCCAATTCTGGGGTACTTTGAATGCTGTTATTGGGATTTTATGGAGTAAGCAGCTCATTGACATTTTTTTTATTGTTTTTGTTTCCCATTGTTTGTTTTTGATCTTGTGAGCACCATCACGGAGAAATGCTTCAAGAAAATAATTACACAGCAGAGAATCGGTTGGCTTGGAAGGAGACCCTGGATGTACAGACTTAGCTGGTATACTTAGAATAGAATAGGAAGAGGTCAAATGAAGTAACATGGCAGAAGTAATAGAGAGGAAGGAAATGATGCTGATGTTAGAACTATAATAAAGGAATTAGCAACTGACCTGTGAATGATTATGATGGGCAGTGTGAGGAGAAACCAAAAATAGCTCTTGAAGTTTTGACTTCCCAGAGTCAGAGAGACTGTAATAGTCGGGGGAGGGGGAGCCCCAGAGGACTTGGAACAGTAACCCTTTTCCTCCCTTGAAAATGAAGTTTCTTCTTACTTCTCTCATTTTTCCTTCTCAGTCTCTTCCTTTGTTTGTCCTTTGAAAGTTAGTATTTCAGGCAAGTCACAAATATCTGAGCAACGCAAGCCAGTAGGCTACCTCTTTTTGCACAGCAAGTGGAACAAAATTTAAAAGGATTTATCATAGCTAGTGTTTTGATCAGTATGAAAAAAAAAAGATGTGATGCTATCCTCCTAGAAAGGAGTATAAATTGGGAATTAGTTTTATGGCTTTTTATACTATAATCAAATTTTTTGATATATAATTTACATATACTAAAGTACTCCGTTTTAAGTGTACTGTTAGGGTAGTTTTGACAAAAAATGATCCTTGTGACTACTATCCCCAATCAAAGTAAAAAGAATTTTCAGCATCTTCCCAAATTTACTCATGTCCTTAACTGTCATTCTTTCCCCAACCCCTGCCAAGGACACCCATTATTCTGCCTTCTGTCACTAGGTATTAATTTTTTCCATTTTAAAATTTCAGATAAATGATATAATACAGTTTGTACTTTTTCGTGTCTCGCTTTTTAACTAAAAGAGGAGGGGGGATGCTCCCCTGTACTTGCTAGGTAGGATGCTGTTCCATCCATGAATTGTTTAATAAAGCCAATTAGAACTTCACATTAAAAAAATGTTTTCAGGGGCGCCTGGATGGCTCAGTCGGCTAAAGCATCCGACGTCAGCTCAGGTCATGATCTTGCAGTCTGTGGGTTCAAACCCTGCATGGGACTCTGTGCTGACAGCTCGGAGCCTGGACCTTGCTTCAGATTCTCTCTCTCTCTCTCTCTCTCTCTTTCTAAGAAAGAAATAAACATTTAAAAGTGTTTTGAAATGTCTGTAGATTGATGTATACTAGTAGTTCATTTCTTCTTATTACTGAGTAGTTCCAATGTGGTTCCAATTTTAGAAGCTCTACTAACATTTGTTTATATATTTATCTGTTGATAGATTCTGTTTCCAGTTTTTCTCTATCAGGAATAAAGCTATTATCCTTCATATTTAAGTCTTCATGTGGCTATCTGTTTCATTTCTCTTGGGCAAATGCCTAGGAGTGGAATTGCTAGATTATATGGGTAGGGTATGCTTAACCTTATAAGAAACTGCCACTTTGTTATCCAAGGAGTGTGTGCCATTTTACACTCCCACCAGCAATGTATGAACATACTGGCTGCTCCACATTCTTGCCAACACTTAGTTTCAGTCACGTTTTGAATTTTAGTCATTCTAGTAGGTACACGGTGGTACATCATTGGATTTTAATTTACATTGCTCTAATAACTACTGGTGTTGAGCCTATTGTGTGTTTATTGGTCATTTGTAGATGTTCTTTTAGGAAGTGTCTGTTCTAACACTTTGCACATTTTTTAATTTGATTGTTTGTCTTATTGAACAATAAGAATTTGAAATTCAAGTTCTTTATCAGATATATGTAACGTGAATAGTTTCTCCTAGTCTGCAGTTTGCCTTTTCATTTTGTAAAAGGTGATATTTGAGGAGTGTAAATTTTTAGTTTTAATGACATTCTAATATATCACTTACTTTTTTTAATGATCAGGACCTTAGGAACTCCAGCCTAAGAAATTACAAGCCTCAGCTTCCATTTGCTACCTGTCTGTTACCTACCTGGGGTGCTTGAACATTGCAGAATTGGGCTAGAATCTAGGAAAATTTTACAAAATTTCCTGAATGTGATAGCCACTTTTGTTTCTATTAATAGGTATCATTTCATGAGTATATGCTATGCAATAAGCACTGTGCTAAATACTTCATATATAATATTTCAGTTAATCCTTACAAAATCCCTTCCTTGCGGGAAAGGAAACTTGGATGTAAAGTAATAAAACAATTGACTAAAGGCTTAAATATTATTAGTGGTAGAACTAAACTATACTCTACTCTAAAGCCCTTTGATTCTTAAAAACTATGCAGTGTCTTATCTAAGAAATCTCTGTATGTGTTGAATCCATGAAATGGAGGCCGTCTTACTGCCGTTTTTGGCTGTTTACTGATGGCAGACACAGTCGTGGAACTATGGGGTTTTCTGCAATGTTCCGGTTCCACTTTCACGGTAGTAGCATCAGTCTCCTGACCTCTCAATCGTAGCTATGGTGTTTTGTCTTTGTTTGTTTGTTTAATTTGGTTTGGTTTTAACTAATACTTCTAGTGGCAGACTCCAGATTCCCTGCCTTCCTGCTTATGGGAAGAGGTAACTCCCCTGGGAGGTCAGTTTCATGGTGTTCAGGGAGGGAGTCATTCTAGGATCTCAGCTTATAACCCAGTGTTCCAGCGCTTTCAGTGACTTTCATAATGATCTAATTCTCTGTATTAACATTACTTTCTGCTTAAAGTGCTTCACGTGGCATCTCTTTCCAGCACCAAACCCTGCCTGATATACACAGTCTGGACAGACATTTAACAAAGGCTTAAATAAGTATTATTTAGAAGTGGAGGTAAACAGGCAGTTCAGGGACAAGGAACTGAGTCTTTGGGGAGACAGGCATGCCAGACACATTCTCCATCCCAAGCAATAATGGGCTAGCCTGATTATCAGGGAACCAGGAACGTGACTTCAAGCCAGGCTGTTCTCTGACACGGGGCTATCTATCCTGGGGCTATTACGACTCCTCTTGTTCCCTATGCCTATAGACCAGTTTGATCCCCAGGTGCAGGGCAGGACTGTGTTTTAGACCAAGGTGAAGCTATTTCAGCAATGACCACCAGAGAGAGGTGGGAACAGGGAAATGAGTTCGGGAGTTTAAAGCTCAAAAGGACAATTTCAAGGTGAATAAGAGGCAGAGCTGCTTCGTAAAGCATTTAGTAGATATATGGTGTTCATTGCCTGAAGATACAAAATAGACGCATAGCTTTAAATGTGTTTTCTTCATATACTACTATTAAGACCTGTGAGTTGCCAAGAGACTGTCAAGTCAGCATTTGGCATCCAATTTAGGAATTCCCTCAATGTTACTGATTAGTGGCTATCCAACTCCTGCTTGAATAGTTAGAGTGCTGGAGTTCATTATTTCACAAACCAGGCTATTCAATTTCTCTAATTTTTTGTTGTTGAATACCAATTCATCTCTCTGTAATTTTTTGTATGATGGTAAGAATATGGTCTCTTGCTACTTATCCCAGTGTCAAAGTATCTCTGATATCTATTCTCACTCACAAAATGCCCCAATTTTCTTTTTTCAGTTTCTTCCATAGTGTATGGTTTTCAGAGAAGATCGTCTGTGCACCTGCTTCCCACTCTGGAAACAAACGGCAAATCCTTCCTTGCCTTGCTCTCATAGGCAGGCATAGATATGTGTCCTAGATTTGGGCAGGCATACCCTTTCTCTTCAATTGTTTAATCTTGAGAGAATGTGGCATCAATAAAAGGAGTAGGTAGAGGTTGTTCAGCCCAAGGGTCGTGTGCCAATTGCACACTGAAGTAATGAGACAGTGGCTATATTTTCTGCTTCTAAATCAATGTGTTTTATCTTTGTTATTGTTCATTTCAGAATTTGGACCTTGAATCTCAATTCTAGGTGCCCTAGTAGACTTCTAACAGTTTAGTTATTATATAGTTTTTTTTTCTGTTGCTTGCAATTCAAATCTCTAACCGAAACCCTACACATAAATAGGTGAGTAGGTTTTTTCCCCTGAAGTGTCTAGTCTTTGCTTATCTTACTTAGGGACAACTTGGTTGCAATGGACAGAACCCACTTTAGCTGACTCAAAAAAATGAGAGTTTCATTAAATATACATAAAGAACCCTCAAGGCATTAAGGACAGGAATTAGAACTCGATCCTAGGAAAATAGAGCTTGGAAATGGGAAATCAGGAGCCGTGGTTATTCTTTCAATCTCTCAGTGGGAAGTATTCTCCTTAATATTAGTGTCTCTCTTATGGCTTCACTCTGTTTTCTGTACATATATTGTGGCTCTGTTCTTGCTGGGTTCCTGTTTAACCATCTCATATTGACCATTCATGACCTTTTAGCTTAATCTGCAATCGCATGACTACAACTCTATGTCTCTTAGTTCTGATTGTCAAAAGAAAAGTATTTGTTCTCTGACCTGCCAGTTGATTGGCTGCTTTGGAGATAGGTATTCATCCTTAATCAAATCAGCTGGGGAAGCAGTAGGGGCAAGTCAATTATATATCCCTCTGGAGGTAGTGAGTGCAGCAGGTCAAGATAGAAGGTGTGGTTGGAAGTACCTGGCAAATTGACTTATTGATCCTGTATGCTCTTGATGGAGAAATGATCCTTATAAGGCCAGACGTTTTGAAAAATTGTAGCATGAGTATTGGAAACTATTCTCTTCTAAGAATCACTCAAGGTTTCCTACTCACTAAGTACAATCCTTCTCACCACAGGATACATGCTTATTTTTAACTAGTCATCCAGTTGTTGTGTCTGAGAGGCTGATAGAGACCCATCCTGTCTCTTTGGTGGCTCTCTGTGACATTCCAGGATTTCTCAAAGTGGGGTCCATGGACCACCTGCATTAGAATCTCCTGGAAGCTTAAAATGGAGCTAGATCCCTGGAACTCACTCTTGATCTACTGAATCAGCATTTCTGCAGGGGCAGGAGTGGAAGGAGCTGCCATTTACATGTTCAATAAATTTTCTAGGTGATTTTCAAGAACCTTAACATTTGAGAACTACTAAGCCTGACTATCAATTACTTGAGGACAGGGAACAGTGTTTGTCTTGTTCAGGATTGTATCCCTGACACATGGCCTGGCCCATTGAAGATACTTGGTAAATAAGGAATCAGTAAACTCTTACATCACAACATAATTCTGATTAAAATCAAGTACATAACAATAGTGATGAGGTTTAACTTACAATTACTGACTGAATCATAAACTCATGATTATATTATAATACCAAATTATTTCTACCAGTTACTAAAGAGCACTCATTTAAAAAATTATCCCATGGGACACCTGGGGGGCTCAGTTGGTTAAGCGTCCAATACTTGGTTTTGGCTCAGGTCATGATCTTATGGTTTGTGAGACTGGGCTCACTATTGGGCTCACATTGGGCTCTGCATGGACTGCATGGAGCTTGCTTGGGATTCTCTCCCTTCCTCTCTCTCTGCCCTGCCCCTGCGCACGTGCACTCACTTTCTCTCAAAATAAATAAACTTAAAAAAATATCATCCTATTATTATGGTAGTTTTCATAGCTAGAGTTCTCCTTTGCTTTTATGTTAGACTTGTTCTAAGCCCACATTCCAATTATTCTTCCCTAAACGGCATAAGTATGGTTTTCATGTCCTATGAGTCCAATTTCGATTACTTTCCCATCAGGCCAATTTCAGGTAGAAATATTTGCCCATATTTAGACATGTTGTTATTTTTACTGTTGGTTATAGTTATAGAGTACCAAATAATGATTGTGGGTGAGTCAGAATGTGAGGTGGTAATGGTCATACAGATAATGTGCAAATAGTAATTCTGAGTCCTCAAGAAAATGGTAGAGCATAGTCTTTCTCTGTTCTCCTTTCATATTTTTAAAATATGTGTTGTTTGGGGGCACCTGGGTGGCTCGGTTGGTTGAGCATCCTACTTTGGCTCACGTCATGATCTTGCATCCGTGGGTTTGACCCCCGCATTGGGCTCTCTGCTGACAGCTCAGAGCCTAGAGCCAGCCTACTTCGGATTCTCTGTCACCCTCTCCCTGCCCCTCTCTTGCTCATGCTCTGTCTCTGTCTCTCTCAAAAAGTTAAAAATAAAATAAAATATGTGCTATTTTTACACCACTGTAGAACAAATATAATAACAGTTTTATGCTTTGCAATTTATGTCGCTGATTTCATAAACTTTTGGAAATTCTATAACATTTCTGACAGTTATGAACTTTTCCCCTCTGTGATGCTGAGTCAAGATGCTATGACAATGTGCCTGGATGGCTCAGTCGGTTAAGTGTCTGACTCGTGATTTCTGCTCAGGTCATGATCTCGTGGTTTGTGGGTTCGAGCCCCACATTGGGCTTTGTGCTGTCGGTAGAAGATTCTCTGTCTCTCGGCCCCTTTCTTGCTTCTGTGCATGCATGCAAGCGCTCTCTTTCCCTTTCTCCGTCTCTCTAAATAAACCTTTAAAAAATTGTGTTTTTAAATGCTACGACCTTGGAGGGAGAGAGGCATGTTCCAGTTCTGCCTACCTCCCACTGCCTCCTCTCTTTACCAATGGCAAATTCCCTCTTCCTTTTCCTGTTCCCTTCCCAACACCATCCAGGGGCGTGATGCTAACTTCTGAGGCATGGAAATTTAAATCAAGTTTAACCAAATAAAATTTTTTTTTCATTTATATGAAATATACCCTCAATTAAAAATATACCCAAAATCCAATCACTTCTCTTTCCCTCCACTGTTCCCACCCTGGTCCAAACAATGTCAGCTCCTGCTGGATCATTGCAATAACCTGATTTGTCTCCACACTTCTACCCTTGCCCCACCCCCAACAACCTAGTCTTCACATAACTCGCAGAATGATATTTTAAACATATGGGACACACAGTCACTCCTCTACCTAACATCCTTCACATGTCTCCCCAGCCCGCTCAGTCCCTGGCCAAAGTCTCTATAGTTACCTAAAAGGCCCTACCTATTCTGACGTTTAATAAGCACTCAATAGATTTTTGCTAAGTGAATGAGTAAATGTAAAGAAACTTAATTCTCCCTAGTTTCAAAGTAATACCCCAGTTCCTCTAAAGCTCCTCTGAGGAAATGGCTTCCAGACTTCCATTTTGGTCATCATTCTCATACATGAACTTTAGATTTTAGTGTCCTTCTTAAAATGTGACACCAAGATGTGAATATAGTGATTTAACTCTGGTGAAGCTTTCTCCATACATCCTTCTATCACTGTGGCTTAGAATCGCATTAACTTTTTTGGCAGCCATTATAACACTGGATCACATTCTGTTTGCAGTGAATGAAAATTCCCACGTCTTCACCCAGAAACCGATGTTAATTCAAATCTACTCATCCTTGCACTTGCGCAGTTGGTATTCTGAAACTATGTAAGGACTGCCCCAAATTATCTTCTTTCATAGAACTTGATTCTTTTTGTTCAAAAAAATTTGCATCAATGCCTCTAATTGCTCCGTTTTGCTACTATGGCAACACTGTTAGTTGTTACTATTTTTTTCAGCCATTACATTTCCCATCATCAGCTTGTCCCCCTTGTCTTCCAACTGGAGTACGACACAAAAGTGGGTTTTTTCCTTTTCTAAGGTTATTTTACTAGATCACTTAAATATGTCTCCTGACATAACTAATTATAGAAATAAGAGTTCAATAGAAACTTAGAAGACCTGGGTACTTGCTGTCTACTAGCTCTGTGATCTTGGAGATGAAACTCTGCACCTCAATTTCATCACCTGTGTAAAATGAGAATGATGATAACAGTATCTGCTATTCAATAGGGTTATTTCAAAGTTCAATGAGATCATGGAGGTGCCAAGGGAGTATTGATATAAAACAAGAAAAATGACTAGAGACCTTAAATCAAGTTGGTCAGGGGTGCCTGGGTGGCTTAGTCGGTTAAGCGTCTGACTTTCGCTTAGGTCACGATCTCGCGGTTCGTGGGTTCGAGCCCCGCATCGGGCTCTGTGCTGACTGCCAGCTCAGAGCCTGGAGCCTGCTTCAGTCTGTGACTCCCTCTCTCTCTGGCCCTCCCCTGCTCACGCTGTCTCTCTCTCTCTCTCTCTCTCTCTCTCCTAGAAATAAATAAAACTTTAAAAAAAAAATCAAGTTGGTCAGGTAGGCTTCTCTTATCTAGCTATTTTTTTTCTTTGAAATATAGTTCCTTGAAAAAAAACAAATAAAAAATATAGCTCCTTGTATAGAGAACTGATGTAAAGTTAATACACATGGTATCTAACCCTAATTTCTTCACTAACTATTTGGATTACCTCAGACAACTAATACAATCTTATAGGATATATTTTCCTAGCCTAAAAGACAATTGGATTTGCCTAAAATTTTCTAGAATCTCTCTCAGCTTTTTAAATTTTTAAAAACCTGTCGTGCTGGCCCACACTCAAGAATAACATGTCTTTTTTTCCCTAAATATAATTTATTGTCAAGTTAGCTTACATACAGTGTATACAATGTGCGCTTGGTTTCAGGAGTAGATTCCCATGATTCATCACTTACATACAACACCCAGTGCTCGTCCCAACAAGTGCCCTTCTCAATGCCTAACACCCATTTTCCCCTCTCCACTGCCCCCCGCATCCTCAGTTTGTTCTTGGTATTTAAGAGTCTCTTATGGGTTTGGCTCCCTCTCTGTTTGAAACTATTTTTTCCCCCTTCCCTTCCTCCATAGTCTTCTGGTAAGTTTCTCAAATTCCACATATGAGAAGAATAACACAAGTCTTATTTGTACATTTGTCTTCATCAAGGTACACATCTGTTGGTTTCTACAATAATTAAGATACACATGCTACATTTCAAATAGGAGCAGAGGAGTACTGCCTGTAAGAGCTAAAACTGTTTTAAGGAGTCCTAAAACACCAAGCCGAAACAAACAGGGGTTAGTTCAAGTAAAGAACCACTTAAGCAAAACTGGAAAGAATATTTTACTCACTGGATGTGAATTTCGTAACTTAGACCCCACCCAAAACCCGTGGGTGCTGAGGCCTTTAATAACAGTAATGCATCTTGTTTAAATAAAAACAGTTAATCTTTTCATATGAAGTTTAAAAGATGCAGACATTAGCAATCAGTTATTTAGAAAAAATATACCACTTCTCTGCAAAAATGTCAAAATGATAAGAAGAGAACCTAAGTCAATATGAGCAGAGAAGAGAATGACAAGTTGAGACATTACTTTCAATTCTTTTTATGAGGATTCTTTTATTGAAAACATGATTAAACACTTAAGATAATCAAAATGAAATTAATATTGAAGTGCCTGGGTGACTCAGTCAGCTAAGCATCTGACTTCAGCTCAGGTCATGATCTCAAGTTTTGTGAGTTCGAGCCCCATTTTGGGCTCTGTGCTGACAGTGCAGAGCTTGCTTCCGATTCTCTGTCTGCGCCAGCCCCCACTGCCCCTCCTCCCTCTCAAAAATAATAAATAAGCATTTAAATAAAATAAAGTAAATATTATATTACATTATTCATGGTCCCACTACTGTAATGCAACTTTTAAAAATTATTTTTTTTATTTACAGACATAATTTTTTTTAATTTTTAAAAATGTTTTATTTATCATTGAGACAGAATGAAACAGAGCATGAGATGGGGAGGGTCAGAGAGAGAGAGACACACAGAATTGGAAGCAGGCCCCAGGCTCTGAGCTGCCAGCACAGCGCCTGACGTGGGGCTCGAACTCACAAGATCACTCACTGCAAGATCGTGACCTGAGCCGAAGGCGGACGCTTAACCGACTGAGCCACCCAGGCACCCCTTTACAGACATACTTGAATTCCTTAACCTTGAGGGAATAATCAGTCTTTGGCCTTCAGGGGTACAGTCCTTACCAACAGGGAGAATATGTGAGAATCTTCTGAAATTTGGCTTAGCAGCTTCCAAGACACCAGACTTTCTGTTTTCCTCTTTCTCACACTGACTTGGTTTTGGTCATCTTTGCAGGTTCCTAGTTATCGTCTCTCTCTCTCCCTAAATATTTGAGCACTTCAGGGCTGAATTCCCATATTTTTTCTCTTTTCTATCCTGCTAATTTCCATGGCTTTAGGTTTCATCTATCTGCTGCGGACATTCCCATTTATAACTTTCACTCAGAACTTCCCCCTTGAACTCCAGGCTTGTGTGTACACCTGCTTATAAGTCTCCTTACTTGGAAGTCCCCAACATAACATATCCAAAGGAATCTCTTGACTGTTCCCCAAAACGTATTGTACTTGGAGGCTACTACCTCTCAGTAAATAGCAACTTCTTTCTTCTCGATCTGCAACCTCTAAACCTGGGAGTCATTCTTGACTTCTTCCTCTCATATGCAACATCCAATCTGTAAGAAAATTTTGCTTAGCTCTGCATTTTAAGTATATTCAGAATCCAAATGCTTCTCACTTCTTCCCACTACCACACAGTTCCGATCCATCATCTTTTTCACCTGGACGTTGCAATAACCTCCTAATTGTCTCTGTCCTTTCCCCCCTCCCCTCCTAAAGTCCATTTAATACAAGCGGTCTTAAAAATAAATTAGATCATGTTGCTCTGTTCCTCAGAACCCTACCATAACCTCTCATCTCACTCAGAGTGAAATCCAAAATCCTCACCGTGGCCTAAAAGGCCCCACAAGATCTGAACTCCTCATCTGCCACTGATCTGATTTTATGTCCCATGGCTCACAGCCGTCCACCCTCCCTATACCAGCTTTTCTGGCCCACTTCCTATTCCAAGGAGGATCCCACCTTGCACATCCCCGCTCCGGGTTTTTGCCCTTGCCCTTCCTCTCAGATGCCTTCTTGAATGTCACTTTATCATCAGGGTCTTCTTAACCACCCATAGAAAATAGCATCATCCACCTGTGACCTTTACCCTCTATCCCAATTTTCCCTTGCTTTGTTTTTCTTCTTAGCGTCTATCACTAACTGACATAGCACATGTTATTTGTTTAATGTCTATTTTCTTAAGCGGAAATGTAGGGTCTATGATGTCACTTTTGTTAATTGTAGTATCCCCATCACCTAGAACAATGTTTGGCCCACAATAAGCACTGGATAATATTTGTTGAACAAATGAATAAACAAATCCTGTAGTTTTAATCAGAGACTGACAAAATATACGTGAGCAGGTAAAAAGTAAAGGTGCCAGTCATTGATTTGATACAGTGAAAATGACTGAACTACTTGCATGTGTCTGAATCTCACAAATAAAATATTGGGTAAAAATGTAAACTGCAGAAGAATTTCATAAGAATATATACATGTATATGTGTGTATATGTATGAGTGTATGTATATATGTATACACATATATAAATGACATCATATATAAAATGCTTAAATACACATGTTATATATATATACATAGTGTGAGATATATATGTATACAGAAAGAGAGACACAGAAAGACAGAGAGGGGGGAAAGACAGGAAAGAGATGATGCCTGAGAATGATAAATACCAAATTCAGAGGATAAAAATGGCAGATATCCAAAGGGGTAGTATGAGCGCAGATGTTCATGATATTCCTCGAACTTTTTGTATGCTACAGTTAAAAAATCAGTTATGTAGACCTTACAGAAAAATTCTCAGGGTCTCAAAAGAGAGACTCTTTACATCTCATGGATGATACGACTGCATAAAATTCTTGTTACCCAATACTGTTATCCTGAAAAAGCCTTCTATGCTACTAAGCATCAGATCTTCGTTTTTTTTTTTTTTTTTAAAAAAAACAGGAAAAAAACCCTTTTATCTTGGAGTATTTCAAACATGTAGAAAATGTAGAGAGATTAGTATATTAAACCCCCACGTACTGGGATTTCTTCTTTTCGTCAAAATGGAGTAACAGGGATTAGATTTATCCTCCAGCATGAAACAACAGAAAAGAAACGGAAACAACAGTTCCAAACCACTGGACATCAGGCAATGAAGAGCAGTGAGCACTAAGAAAAGGGCAATGAATGAGGTGAGCCTAACATGGTCCCAGCGTCATCGCAGAGAAGTTTCAGGCTTTGTAGCAGTGACAGAACTTAACGACATTGCTGCTCATTGTGGACCTGTGCTTCAGAGACCAAAGGAACAATGAAAAAACACACACCAGCCAGAAACACTCCTCTAGAGTGGATGGGAAGAAAATGTTCTCACTTGGAGGCAACATCAGAGGTCAAGTCTCAGCTATGAGTGATGGGAGAGGAAGCTTTCTATCCCATCAACAAAAACTAAAAGTAGCACTCTCCCCCGTTCTCTCCTCTGTCCATGCTTAAGGTTCTGGGGAGAATAGATAAGAAACATCAAAGGATATGTAAACCAAAGTTTGAACAAACCTGATGATTCTCTATTCCTGTTTCATACAAAGTTCTCTTATAACAAATAAAGCCACATTTAAGGAAAGGGTTGTTTTGAAAAGAATGGGTAATCATAAGCTGATGTGTTCAGATCTCTTTGTTCTCTGTGTTCAGATTCATTGCTCCTATGATGTGAGACAGGAAAACATCAGTATTAAAATGTCTTTTGCTGCTTAAGGAAACCAAATCTCTATAACAGCCTGAGCCACGAGCCTTTTTGCAGGTGTATGCCTTAAACGTTATGCTCTTCCCCCTCTACTTCTAAATAATCCTACAGGAGTCCTATCCCTAATGTACTTCTTTGTGTGTTGCCTCAAAAATCTTCTTAATGCTATTTTGGGACATGTGGCATTACTTGACTATTCATTCAACACATTCACAATAAGGGGTGCAAATTTCAATCAGAAATACATGCTTGTCTCAAAGAACATAGAGGGAGAAATAAGGCAAATATATAAGTGAGTTTAACATAGGAGCACCTGGGTGGCTCAGTTGGTTGAGCCTCCGACTCTTGATTTCTGTTCAGGTCATGATCTCATGGTTTGTGAATTCAAGCCCTGAGCTGAAGCCATAGAGCTCACTTGGGATTCTCTCTCTCCCTCTCTCTCTGCCTCTCCCCCACTCACATTCTCTCTCTTTCTCTCAAAATAAGTAAGTAGGCTCTAAAAATAAATAACTATAATAAAAAAACACAGTAATATATACTATAAGAAAGTGCTTATAGTATATAAGTTTTGGATTTGTAAGATATCTTAATGGTCGAACATTCTTACTTCCTCATTTTAGAGATGGAGAAACTAAAAGAAAAAAGGTTAAATGACTCATTCTTTGGGAGAGAATCTGCTCATGTGAGGAGGCAGATTCATGGTGGGCCAGATTCAGGCATTTCATGGTGGACCAGAAAGAACAGTGAATTTAGGGCCAGACAACCTAGGAATGATTTTTTTTATGAAAAAAATTTTTAATGTTTTATTTATTTCTGAGAGAGAGAGAGACAGCATGAGCAGGGGAGGGTCAGAGAGAGAGAGAGGGAGACACAGAATCTGAAACAGGCTCCAGGCTCTGAGCTAGCTGTCCGCACAGAGCCTGACACGGGGCTCGAACCCACGAACCGTGAGATCATGACCTGAGCCGATGTCAGATGCTTAACCGACTGAGCCACCCAGGCACCCCCAACCTAGGAATGATTTTGGATTTCAGTCCTTAGTAGCTCTTATAAAGGATAAATGGTACTTGAGCCTTAGTTTTCTCATGCACAGAACTGGGATAATAATGCTTGCCCACTAAGGTTGATATAAAGACAGTGAGATAATGAAATGGTTTTGTGGACTATGAGGCAATATGAAAATGTAAACCATTACTACAATTAATAAACTGCAGAATGAGGAATGAAACTCAAATCTCCTAACTTTGAGACTCTTGTCCATTATGTGTTAATGTGAAACGCTCTCCGTGACTTCCAGTATAGGACTTAGCAGTTCACCTTCTTGCATAGAATAGAATCTAATTACCAATCACACATATGCTCTTGACTCAGATCATATGATCACTTTCATCTGTTTGAGTTATATACAGAAAAATAAAATAGAAGCTCTTGCTAGAAAACTTTCTTGGCTAATTCTTACAGTAACATAAGATAAGAACTTTGTCCAACGTTTCTCAATACCGTGTTGTATTTTCAGCCTGTTTATTCTGGCATCTTCCTTAGAAGCAGTGTTAGTGTTGAATAAAAGTTGAGCAATTAAAAAGAAAAATAAACACCAGGAACTTTGTAGATCAAAACTTGTGAACACATCCTTGGGCCACTTTAAGAGAAGTTAAGTGATAACATCACTATAATATTGTGTTACTTCTTTGATCTGCTGAAAAGCTAAGTGATATAATCAGTATTTTATTTCTGAGTTTTCTTTCCAGTTGCTGCATGTAGCAACAAAGCTAAGACATAGGTTAATTGTAAAAGCTTTTGTCCTTTTCTTCACCCTATTATAGTCTCCTTCCTGCATAAAGATAGAGGGAACTAAGTTTATTTTAGAGCACGTAAAAATAGAGGGAATTAAGTTTATTTTTACATATATTACTGTATGATTTAAGAAAGGTATTCAAGAGGTGGGATGTTATAGTGGAGAAACACGGGATTTGGACTCCAAAATTATAGGTTTCAGTTTTCCATCTGACTCTTTGAGGCTGGAATCAAGTAAGTTTTCTAGCCTTGGTTTCTTTATCTGTAAAAGATGAAAACTGATGAAACCTACCCCCTTGGATTGTCAGAGGAGTTATATGGTATTCCCCAAATAATTAAAAGGCAGCTAAAAATGCATATCATGATAGGAAGATAAAATAAAATTAAAAATCATTTAAAAAATGAGGCACACAAGTATAAAGTCAGGAAATTTAGAGTGAGCAATGGAATTAATTCATAACACGTTTTGCTATGGCTGGGCCACAAAATTGAGTCTGAACTTCCTTGCTGTTGTTCCAAAGAGAAAAACATGGCCAGTCATAAAAACAACAGTGTTGATCCATAGGGTCAAAAACAAATCAGTAGTTTTGTGACTCCTCAAAACTTTGAACATTGAATTATCATCTGATATGAAATTCCTAGGTACATACCCAAAATAATTGAAGACAAGTATTCAAACAGATATACCAATGTTCACAGCAGCATTATTCACAATAACCAAAAGGTGGAAACAACCAAAATGTCTATCAGTGGAAGAAGAGATATACAAAATGCGGTATGTTTAAGTAAGGAAACATTGTTCAGCGATAAAAAGAAATGAAGTACTGATACATGGTACATCCTGGATGAATCACAAAAACATTATGCTAAGTGGTCAGACACAAAAGGTCACATGTTGTATGATTCTACTCATATGAAATATTCGGAATAGTTAAATCCATAGAGACAAAAAGTAGATTAGTGGTTGCCAGGAACTAGAAAGAGGGAGAAATAGGAAATCCTTGCTTAAGGGTTTTCTTTGGGAGTGATGAAAAAGTTTTAGACATTTGCACAACATTGCAAATGTACTAAGTGCCACTAATTATATACTTTTATTTTTTTTTAAGATTTTATATTTGAGTAATCTCTACACCTAACATGGGGCTAGATTTTACAACCTGAGATCAAGAGTTGTATTTTCTACTGACTGAGTCAGCCAGGTTTATTTATTTTTGAGAGAGAGAGAAAAAAAGAGAGGGAGGGAGAGAGGGAGTGGGGAATGAGAGAGAGAGAGTCCAAGCAGAGGAGGGGCAGAGAGAGAGGGAAACACAGAATCTGAGCAGTCAGCACAGAGCCCGATGTGGCTTTGAAACCGCAAACTTTCAAATCAAGACCTAAGCCAAAGCCAGGTGCTTAACTAACTGAACCACCCAGGCGCCCCTTAAATGGTTAATTTTGTATTATGTGAATTTCACCTCAATAAAAGATAAAACAAAACAAAACCAAGCCCAAATAAATGAGTTGTCTGGAAAAGTGTAAATATTCCTTCCTTCCTTCCTTCCTCTCTCTCTCTCTCTCTTTTTTTTTTGCTTTGAGAGAGAGTGTGTGTGAATGGTGAGGAGGGGCTGAGGGGCAGAGAGAGAGAGAGAGAGAGAATCTCTCTCAGAGCTCAATCTCAGCAGAGCTCAATCCCATGACCCTGTTATCATGATGTGGGCCAAGTTCAAGATTCGGACACTTAACTGGCTGAGCCACCTAGGTGCCCTGGGTGTAACTATTTCTAATACTAAGACCAGAAAGGGCATTCTTTAAGGAAACAACCCCTCAGCAATATCTTTATTTGATTATAATGTCCGGTTTCATATTCTTTAGAAGGTCCTTTAATATAAGCTGATGTCATGACTATGAAACATGGTAGAAGGTATTTTACTGGAAACCAGGCAGGGTGTATTATTAGTAATGCGGCTCCAGCTACACTGGTCTCTGATGAGCAGGCTTAAGATAGAGATAAAATTTAAAACATCTAGAAAAAGAAATGGCTGGTGTATTCTTCTGCAGTCTATCATAAATATTTCCCTTAATCAAATTTTGGGAAACTATAGAGCACGAGTTTGAGATTGTATTCTCTGTATATGGGTGTCGTTTGTCAATTTAGTTTTGTGCTTTCAAAGTTGGCCAATCTGGAAAGTAAGATCTTCTGGTAGACAAGGAGAATGTTCAAAGTGAGTAGTGCCTGAGGCAGTAAAGGTTCTCCCGAGAAAGTATGAATCTGCTCAAACACCCAAACAAAGGGTAATCATGACCCCAAATAGTTTTATGCAAAAAATCATGCTTTCAGTATCTTCAGGGAGGAAAGATTTCTTGTAGGCTACATGAAACCATGTAAATGTAGAGTTTATATGAATTGTAGTTTTCATTGTTACGACTATCTGGCTGTAATGCCCAACATGTAAACCAGATACTTCACATTCAGTATTGATTCATCATTTTCAACTAACACTCATTGAACGTTAATTGTGTGCCATGGAAGGCAGACAATATTATCAACATTTTAGAAAAGAATAAATTGAGTTTTTGAGAGCCTGAGATTTGCCCTTAGTCACATAACTTAGACTTGAGATGTTGGTTCCTAGTTCATTCCAAACCTTGCTGACATGGGTTTGACAGAGGCTGACATGACCAAGGACCATGGTTGCCAAAGCCCTTTATCTTCATTAACTATTAAATGTGATTATTAAATGCATTGGGCAAAGTTTCACCATTTCTATTTGTCTGTGCAGTGGCATTTTAATTACTGTTGCACTGTGTTCTCAGGAGCCACACTACCAAACGCACACAATGCTTGGGTTTACATTATTAGCTAACATTTATTGAGTGTACATTGTATGCTCAGGTGTGGTGCTAAGCATTATGCAGACATATTCTCATTTAATTCTTAAAACAGCCTTCTGAGAAATGTTTATCATCCTTCTTTTGGTTATACAGAAACTACGGCTCAGAAAAATTAAACAACTTGCCCAAAGTCACAGGTAGAAATATAAATATTGTGACAATCCTCATAGGAAGATACATAAAGGTTCATGAAAATCAGAAGCCAAACTAACAGACTTCTATGATTCCAGTAGAGTGTGGAACAAATGTTGAACTAAGAATAAAAGTAAGAGACAGAGCTCAGTCCGTATTCAGTTTTGTTTAACTCCAAAGCTCACAGCTTAACTGCTATGCTATACTGAGACATTGGTCTGTAAGTTTGTAATCATTTGACTTCACACCTAGACAATTATGGTAATAAATTCTGGGTCATTACCATCATAGTGGATGAAATGTACTGTGTCTAATGCTCTTATAAGTGTTTAACAGTCACAGATTCAGAAACATTTGTAAATTTTAAAGTTCTCTAATAAAAGACAAGGAAGTGCCCCTTCATTATAAAAACACATTTTTTTTGGGGGGGGGAGGGAAGATGGCAAGCTTTTGCTAAGAGGTCGAAACTTCAGGTTACTGAGTATTATTCTGCTGTAGGATTTGAAATGTTGAAAAGCTAGTATTTATGCTTTTGACTAACATATATTTCTGTTCAGATGTGTATAGGGTAAAATAACCTATTTGACAAAACATTACTACAGTGTGCCGAATATTGTGTCGGGTGCTACCGGGTAGCTGCTAGGATTTAAGTTCTCAAGAAATGTTAGCTTTGCCTGGGTTTGAGGAAAAGGGAAGTGATCTTTATCAAACTGGGCAAACTTCACCTGTCTGGGATTCATTATCTACTGGGTAAATGAGGAGTTGTGTACCCAAGACTTACGGTTTCTGGTTTTCTGGGTTTGTGTTCAGGTTTCTTCTTCCCATTTGCCACTAGTCCCGTGTTAAAATACCCATTTCATACTATCCTAGCTTTGCAATTCATTAATTAGTTCAACAAATGTTTATCAACCTTCTGGTATCAAGCACGATAGGAATGACGTTTCTAATAATAGAAGTAATAATGGAGCTTACAGTTCAAAGGAATGAGATAATAATTAAATATTTAAAAATAAATACGTAAAAATAATCATTAGCAATAACTACAGGTTGGAAAGATACTAAGAAGGAAGTAAGATAAGATGACGTGTTGTCCTTTTTATAAGTCACAAAATGAAGCAAATGATAGGTTCTTTCAAATATGAAAATGACCATCTATCGAGGTTACCGGATTTTAGAAGGCGGAAAAAAACATACTTTACGACCGACTAATGAATGAATAATAGTAATAAAAAGAATGAATAGCCATTCTTCTTGAAGAAAATTGTATTGGGACTGGTTTATTCTGTATCTTTTCTTTGTAATAGAATAGAGGCTTCTCAAAAAGAGCAGCGAGAGAAACTCTCTTTTTTTTCTTCTTCTTTTTAAGTCAAGCGGAAAGACGAAAGTGAAAAGAAACCAGGAGTCAGACAGGGAAATTGTCAACCTAGTCTGGCCATGAGGATTTCTTTGGGTCTAGGTTCCCCGCGGCAGCGGGGACTGGATGGGAAGAAAACAATGTCCTGAACGTCAAGGCAGATTTTAATTACTATTGCCTGGTGGCTGGAACCTGGGAAGAGGTCAAGGTGTGGGTTAGGAAAATGGAGCTCCAAGGAAAAGGTACTAGGAACGGCAGGGCAGAGAACTGCGGGAGAAAGCGACCGAAAGGCGGGGGAGACTGCGCTGGCACCCCAAGGTGAGGGAGTAGACAAACTCTCCGCTTGGGGAGCCGCGCGCCGCTCAGGTGGCCCTTTCCCGCTCAGGTGAGCTCCTCCCGCGCCTCCCATTGGCCAAGGCGCCCGTGGCGCTGGGAGGGCGACGCAGCCCGGTCTAGTTCAGGGTCTAGTGCGGCGCGTCACTTCCGGTAGCGCGGAGCTTGTAAAACACCCTGGAGAGAAAATGGCGGCGGCAGCGGCTTCGGCGCCTCAGCAGCTCTCGGATGAGGAGCTTTTCTCTCAGCTCCGCCGTTACGGCCTGTCTCCTGGCCCAGTGACGGAGAGCACCCGCCCGGTCTACCTCAAGAAGCTGAAGAAGCTTCGAGAGGAAGAGCAGCAGCAGCACCGGTCTGGGGGCCGCGGCAACAAGACGCGGAACAGTAATAACAATAACACGGC